>NW_006777506.1:1386977-1447692 GCF_000442215.2 Lipotes vexillifer
AGAGCGGCTGGGCCCGTGAGCCATGGCCGCTGAGCCTGCGCGTCCAGAGCCTTTGCTCTGCAACGGGAGAGGCCACAACAGTGAGAGGCCCGCGTACCGGAAAAAAAAAAAAAAAAGAATAATGGAAACCACATAAATATCCTGAGTTGTTGGTCACTAATGGGTATGTCTATATTTTTCTTTTCAAGGGTCTTAAAAGGAAGATAGGCACTTGTAAAAATAACACCAACTCTTTTGTTAGGATGCAACTTAAGAAATTATTTCCCAAACATATTAGTGATGTTGTATAGGCCCAAGAATCTAAGCATCAGTGTATCCAACACAGGACCTATCCTATGGAGTTCTTTATTAAAAAAAAAAAAAAAAAAAGAATGAGTTTCACTGCTTGTAAATAACCTTTAATTCTCAAAGTATCTTCTGAACACCATGACTATTTCTTTTTGATGCTCATACAGCCTCTAGCTAAATACTTAAATATTTCTGTTGGCTAGAGCCAAAAGATATATAGATGGACAGAAATTTCTGTATAATAAAAAAAAGAAAATATAACTGCTATATTAACTAACTCTTGCTACGTAAAACAAACCACTCCAAACAATTTAAAACAGTAAGCATTTATTTAGCTCACAAGCTTTCTGGTTGGCTGGGTGATTCTTCTGGTCTCGGCAAGGCTTACTCAAGTGTCTGCATGCTGTGGATTGAATCCGTGGCTCTACTGATCTTGGCTGGGCTCTTGTACGTATCTGGGACCTCAGCTGCAATAACGAGGCTGACTCTGCCCACATGATCTCTCGCCCTCCAGCAGGTTAGTCCTGGTTTCCTCACATAGTGGTGGCAGGGTGCACATGGTCTAGGTTTGAAATGGAAGACTGTCGCATCCGTCATGCTCTATTGATCAAAGCCAGTCACAAGGCCAACAAAAGTTCTCCATCTTTACTCCACTCCCTGATGGGAGAAGCTTCACAGTCACACTGCCAGGGATGTACATAGGAAAGTGGGAGAATGATTTGGGACTTTTCATAGCCAATATACAAGTATGTATAAATTTGCCTTTTCTGATTAGGAATCTTTATAAATATTTATTTGATTGACCTAATAAAAACCAGTATCAGCACTATTATGTACAAAATTTTTTTCCTATGCTTATCTGGTATTAGCTAGAAAGAGTATGTATTGTTTATTCTCAAAAATTGACAAGTTGCTTTATAAAAAAATTTCAGTTGGAATTTCTTCATTTTTTCCTTAGATTCTAAACACTCAAATAACAGATATCGGCAGGTATGTGTGTATTGCTGAGAACACAGCTGGAAGTGCCAAAAAATATTTTAACCTCAATGTTCATGGTAAGAGCTCAGTTCCAAAAACATCTGTTAGAGTATGCTTGAAAACGCAGGAAAACTGTATTTTAGATTATGTACACTTATTTTGCATTTTTTAACTTGAACAATGTGTGGAGCCTGCATTCATTCAACCTTTCCCCTTCTTTCTTTCTACCACAGCTTGTGCGATTTATAAAGTACAAATCTTTTAGGGAGTCTGTTTTTATATTATTTCAGTCCCTTAAGAAAAAATAGTTACTCCTACATATTTGAAAGTAAAAAAAAAAAAAAAAAAAATCACAATTTGAAATCCCAAAGATTACAAGTTTATACGAAGTTAGAACCAAATATAGCTCTTCTGCCCATAATAATTTACCCACTGGGCCTGGTTGGAAGCAGTTTCTGTCCTCAATTGTAGAATTCACGTTGAGTTACACCCTCCGGTATGTAATATACTTCCTGAAGAAGAAAAAGTAACTTTATAGAGTTAAATAATTCCTGAAAACCATCAGTACACCTAATTTATTTAGTAGATTCTAAGTTCTCAATAAATGCTAGACACTCCATAAATACTATTTGCTAAAAAAGCAGTTAGATGTCAGCCATAAATAGTTTTATTTTCATCATGCACAGCTGCTTCCAGAATATTAAATTGGAAATGCTGAACAATTATTATAAAAGATTTTCTTTAAACATGTGATTCATATGCAAAATTCTAGCTTATTTTGGAAATAGCTGAAATTTGACATTAGTGAAAAATTTCTTCCTTCAAAAGACTTTTATTTAGCATAATGGATATTCTTTTTTGGTGCGATATATAGGGAGTATTGATGTCTAGCAATGTTTGGTGTTTCTGTAACAGATATTTGAAGCACTCTTACCTTTTTTTATTCCCAGTGCTTAGCAAGTTTTTTTTTGAGTAAATCTGACCAAAATAGAAGAAATGTGTTATGAATTCCCCGGAAGAATAAATTAATCAAATATAATCATTGTGAAAGTATACTGTACTAATCTAAGTAATCTAAAGTAATCTGTAATCTAATTTGTAATCTAATCTGTACAGTAGAATAAATGTTGAAAAATAAAAATGTTGATCATTTTTCCTGATTCCCCAAGGCAGAATTAATTTTTCCTCCTTTATGTGGTCAAAAGCATCTTGTAAATACCCCAGTTTTAGCAGTTACATACTTTATATGTCTGTATCTTCACTCTTATCCCATAACTTTATTATAAATGCTGTAGGCAAATGGTCATTTCTTACGGACCTTGGTCTTCCTAAACCTTGTCTAAAGTCATGGTAGTTGCTAAATAAATATTTGTTGTTCCTTTATTAAATATATTTCCTTCATATCCATTTCCTCTTTGTAATGCTTAGGAAAAACACCTGAAGTAGGAGCCTTGCCTGACTTGAGAGGCAGAAGCCACTCGTGTTTACTACTGAGAATTGGAGTTCAGGAGCAGGGGTCTCCTCTTTTACCGGTTAACAGTGTCTTGAGCTCCTGCCTGCAGTCAGGAACCCATACTTAAATATTGGAAAATTTATGTGGGAGAGAAACAGTTTAAATTGTTTTCACTTAAGACCGTACCATTTGTTATCTCCCTGTACAATATCGCTTGCTTCTTTTGGACTCTAACCTTCAGTCTGTTGACCTCCCAGTTATTTTTCAACCCTCTGTGTCTTTATTTTCCTTCACATCCAGTTTAACTTTCATGGACCAGCATATCAATCACTTCTCTTAGCCCACGCCTTCTCAGCACTCCTGCTCAATAAAGGCTCAACTCTGCGTGTAACAACACAACACACTAACTGCTTGATACCTACCAGGTGCTGTGCCAGGTGTTTTATATATGTTATTTTACTTAATTATCTCAATAATCCCAGGTGGTTGGTACTATTTTGTACCTCATTTACAGATAAAAAAGCTGAGGCTCAGTGAGATGAAGTAACACGCCCAAAGTTACACAGCTGGCAAATACAGGACCAGGATTTTAGCTTAGGTAGTCTGATTCCAGAGGCTTTAAACTTAGCTGCTTTTCTGTATTACCTCTCATTGAATTCCATACCTGCACCTAGGTAGCTAACTATGGCTAGAGGAACTCTTGGGGTCAGGACTATTGGTGTTATTATAAATTCATAGATACTGCTTGAAATGACCCTTTTATACTGCCTCTTCATGGCTCTACTCCACAGTGACTCATACCTTCTTGAATGTCAGATGGCCCCTGTCTTAGCTCAGGAAGCCATTAACAAAATACCAGAGACTGCATGGCTTAAACAATAGGAGTTTATTTTCTCACTATTCTGGAGGCTGGAAAGTCCAAGATAAGGTTCCAGCAGGGTTCAATTTCTGGTGAAGGCTCTTTCTCTCTTGCAGATGGCCACTTTGTCCTCACAAGGCCTTTCCACTGAGCACGCATGGGCAGAGAAAGCAAGGAAGCTCTCAGGTGTCTCTTTTTATAAAGACAATAATCCTATAGGATGAGTGCCCCATCTTTATGACCTCATTTATCTTTCGTTACTTCTTTAAAGGCCCCATCTTCAAATACAACCACACTGAGAGGGCTTTAGTATATGAATTTTGGGGGGACACAAACATTCAGTCAATCACAGTTGCCTCTCACCTTCAGTCAGTCAGTGCCCTTACCTCCTGTTTTACAGGGAAAAGAGAAGGCATATGGCTGAAACCACTTCGAATTCCTACCATCAAAATGAGAATATTAGCTGCATGTGATGCTGCCATTTCTTCCTTCCGTTACAACACAAGATGGGAGCATTCCTCTACCTTCTAAAGACTGACTTGACTCTGTGTCCCTGGCGACTGCCTGGTCAAAAATCTCACAATCTCCTCTCTTCCTCTCCAGTATTGAAATTCACACTTTTACTGGCTCCTTCCCAAGAGCATTTAAATTTACTCGTCTCTTGCCTCTTAAAAAAAAAACCAAAAACCAAAAACACAAACAAAAAAAAACCCAAAACAACTCTCCCTTAGACCTAGTATTTCTCTTCAGAGGCTTCCTTCTCTTTTTCCCCATTTCAAAGCAGCCTTCTCTAATAGCCGCATATATTTACTGTCTCCTTTTCCTCACTCCTCCCACCATTGCTCACCGGATTTCACCCCGACTCCAATGAAACTGCTCACTGAATTCATGAAATGACATCAGAAGTCCAACAGGCATTTTCAGGCTTTATCTTTCTTACCTCTGAGCGTTCAACATCCTTGAGCATTTGACTATCTTTTTCAAAAATTCTCTTCCTTTGGCTTTTGTGATGCCCACACCCCTTATTGATAATCTTGCCTTTCCAGTCTCGCATTCCCAGTCGTCTTTGCTAGTTCCTCCTTCTCTACCTGAGTCTTACGCTTTTGTTTTCCAAGCGCTAGACTTTACTCTTCCCACTCTTTTCTTACGTGATCTCATGGATTCCCAAATTTCAGATACCATCTATGTGCAAAATAGTTTGCAAATTTTTATTTTCAGCCAGGGCTGCCTCAGGAACTCTAGGCGCTTCTGTTCAAATATGTAGTTCTTATTGACACAAATGCCTAATAGTCACTCTAAGACCATGTGTATATAACTGAGCTCACTACCTTTTCCCAAAAATGTGTTCCTTCTCCAGGGATCTCTGTCTCAGTAAATGGAATCACCATCTTCGCATTGTTTGAGCCAGTAAAATGAATGTCATCCTGGATTCCTCCTCCTCCTTAAACCTCACCCCCAAAGCATTGAGTCCTAAATATTCTACCTACATAATATTCTGGATCCACTCACTTTTCTGTCCTTTCTGACACCATCCTAGGCATAGCACTATCATCTTCTGCACTTATTACAGCAATAGTCTCCTAACTGGTCTTTCTGGGTCCCTTCTAGCCTTCTCATCAGTTCCCTCCACTGTGGCCAGATGGATAACTTTTAAGCTAATTTTTGAGTAAACCACTCTTCTGCTTTCCTTTCCTTAGGCTGTTATTTCAGCATTCTTAATGATGCCCAGAGGACCCTCTAGGATTTTATACTATTTAGTCCTTTAACCTTTGCCTTCTCCACCTTACTCCCCAGCAGCCTTGCTCTTCAGACTCTGGTCACGTCAGCCCTCTGGTGCCACGTTCTTTTCCCCATTTGCGCCTTTGTATGGGCCATGCCTTCCTTCTGAAAGACCCGTCCATTATCTGTCTTCCGCTTAGCTTATTCCTGCTCATACTTCAGCATCTTTTTAAATGTCACTTCTTCCTCCTGATCCCCAAACTAGGTTATTTCCCTGTTGTCACCCTACTCTTCTGATTGACACTCAAACTCATCACACTTGTAATTACTAGGCAGTGTCGGACAGCGGCTAAGAACAGGGCTCTAGAGCCAGACAGCAGTCTTCCAGTTTCTTCCGGTATCTCTAACTGTGAAACCTTAGGCAAGATGCTAACCTCTCTCTGTCTCAGCTTGCTCATCTATAATAAATAAGAGGATAAGAACTGTATCTAACACATAAGGTTTCTGAGCCTCCAATGGTATACGTGAAGTGTTTAGTTCAGTGCCTGGCACAGCATAACCACTCAAAAAAATGTTAGCTGTTATTTTTTGTTCAATGTCTGTCACTATCACCAAATTATTAATGCTTTATAGATATTATCTATTATATTTTTCATACTGTGTCAGCACTTATCACATCTGAAATACAGTAGGTGTTTAATAAATATTTGATAAATGAGTGGATGAATGAATATGAAAATTGGTGGATAAAAAGACCATGTATAGTAAAATTTAAAAAGCAATTTTGCCTTTTGATCTTTTGCTTTTGTTTTTGATGCTATTTTAAGACCTCAGTCTTAATATAAAAGAGTATAATATAACATAGAGAGTATAATATAGAGAGAGTATAATATAATAATAGAGTGTTACATTAGTTGTGTTCTTTATTTCATGAGCAAAACCCACCTCTGCCTTTATTTATTAACATATTCATTCATTAATGTATTCACTCATTTTTATGCTCATTCCTCGCTCCTATTCCCACCCCCCACACAGAAACCATTCAAATACGTATGACGTTATTCCTTCCACGTGCATGTGTTCTTGTAAAAAATCTATTATTCCATCTGCATGTGTTTTAACATGCATAATTGGCATTGCATTATTAATCTTATGCTTTTTTACTCCACTTTTTCTCTGTACTGCTTTTGCTTCTGGAATTCTTTTTTGGTTTTGAACAATAAGCCATTATATTGCTTATTTCTTAAATCTTCTGCTTACCTTGAAAGTCAGTGATTTACATTGTTGAAATAACCTGTATAATTTATTGATAGATACCCTAAAATAACAGGTCTACTCTATTATTTCTATAAGCAAGAAAATAAAAACTTTAAGGATATAATATTAAAAACAAGAATATTCACATGTATTTAATAAAAAGCAGTATTAGGTCTGTGTACATTGAAAAAACCATCTCAGGAACTGGCAACTACATTTTACAAATAAAATGCAGAATAATTCTGTCTGAAAATTCTAGTATTCTGTTTCAATTGGGAAAAACGAAACTGATGGACATGAGTTTGATGAAGACATTAGGGAATTCTAAGAAGAAAGGTAAATAATTAACAGTATCATTAACTCAGTGCTTTAGCAGAGTACAGTAGTTGGGATTATATTAATAAATTGGAATATGTATTGCTGATAATATCATTTTTCACATTTAATATGTTTACTATTAATACCAATATATTTCACTTTTAATATATTTACTATTATAGTTCCTCCAAGCGTCATTGGTCCTAACCCTGAAAATCTCACTGTTGTGGTGAACAATTTCATCTCTTTGACCTGTGAGGTCTCCGGCTTTCCACCTCCTGATCTCAGCTGGCTCAAGAATGAACAGCCTATCAAGCTAAACACAAATGCTCTCATTGTGCCTGGTAAGGAACTTAGAACTCTTTATGAAGTGGGCAACACTTTCTCATTTTTCTTTATTTAATACAAATGGCATTTCAACTTAGTCTCTTTCCAAACTTTTGTCTTGCTGCATTTATTTGTTCACATTAAATGCCTCTCTTCAGTCATTTGGGGCCATTAGGATAAGACTGTAAAGACTTTATGATTTCAGTGGGAATGTACAGTAACAAGGTCTACTTCAAGAAATTATGAAATTTAGGAACAGAACTGCTTAGCAATTACTTGGGGGTGATAGACTAGCAAATAGTGCTTTCATTGGATAAAATCACTGGTTGTTTTCAATCGATCCTGAAGCTCCTTGAAGACAGATTAATATCAGTAGATAGACAGACAGCCAGACAGCCACTTCTGCACTGTGGGAGATTTAAACCCAGAAATACTTGTTGACATATACTGACTATAGTACAATTATGGTTTGCTCATTAGAATCTATATGAAACAGTTCTATTATCCATGTTTGGTTACTGGAGAGAAAATTTTATTAATTTCTTCTTTTATAAGGAAGTAGAATAAATAGTAATGAAAGGATCAAAGGAAACTGATTAAATTCTTTCATTTTATATATGAAATGCTTCTATATGCTTCTATCTATGCTTAGATTTTCCTCGAAGGGAAAGGATATGTTTTGCTATTTATCTTATTGGTAAGTAGTTATTACAACAACCTCTGTACCAAACTTCAGTTTGCATTATATTTGCCCACAGGTGGTCGAACTTTACAAATTATCCGGGCCAAGGTATCTGATGGTGGTGAATACACTTGTATAGCTATCAACCAAGCTGGTGAAAGCAAGAAAAAAGTTTCCCTGACTGTTTATGGTTTGCTTCTACTTTTTTCATAAGATTTTTTCATTTTTAAACTGGTATTAGATATTTTCTATCTGAGCATTCTATGAAAAAAAAAATCCTCTGTTCTTATTTTCTTCCTTCAGTGCCTCCAAGCATTAAAGATCATGGCAGCGAATCTCTTTCTGTAGTTAATGTAAGAGAGGGCACCTCAGTGTCATTGGAGTGTGAATCGAATGCTGTCCCACCTCCAGTCATCACCTGGTATAAGAATGGGCGGATGCTAACAGAGTCTACTCAGCTGGAGATTTTGGCCGATGGACAAATGCTGCACATCACGAAAGCTGAGGTGCATCTTTTATTCTTGTTTGTGTGTCATGACTCCTTGGCGGGATTATGGAAGGGAGAATTGGAAGTTGCATATTCCCCTTACTACAGTGAAAAATTATTTTCATTTAAAAAATAACATCATCAATGCCATTATCCTCATTTTTCATTTAACAAAAAGCAGGATTGTAGAAGGCAATTAGGACTGGGGCATTTAAGCATAAAGATGACTGATGATTTAATCTACACTCGAACGGTGTGATTGGTCATCTATAACTTAATGGAGCACATACAATAGTATCTTTTTCTTTTAGGTATCTGACACAGGCCAGTATGTATGTAGAGCTATAAATGTAGCAGGACGGGATGATAAAAATTTCCACCTCAATGTATATGGTGAGCATCTGCCTCTAATATAAGTCTTTTTCCCCCAGATATGCAAATGCCAGAAAGTATCCTTAATTAACTTAATGAGGACACATGATTTTCTTCTGTCTTTTTACAGTGCCACCCAGTATTGAAGGGCCTGAAAAAGAAGTCATTGTGGAGACAATCAGCAATCCTGTGACTTTAACATGTGATGCCACTGGAATCCCACCTCCCATGATAGCATGGTTAAAGAACCACAAACCCATAGGTAATGTAGCTGTGCATTTTTTTATGATTGTTTTCTTTTGCTCTTGATTCACTAGGTTAATAAACTAGCACATTTTCAATATTATGCACATAGCTGTGTCTAGTTCATAAAGCCTAATGTACTGTAATATAAACTTACAAAAGGATTCTTTTTTTTTTTAATTTATTTTATTTTTATTTTTGGCTGCGTTGGGTCTTTGTTGCTGCACGTGGGCTTTCTCTAGTTGCGGCTAGCGGGGGCTACTCTTTCTTGCGGTGCGCTGGTTTCTCAGTGTGCTGGCTTCTCTTGTTGCGGAGCACAGGCTCTAGGTGCACGGACTTCAGTAGGTGTAGCTCACAGGCTCTAGAGAGCAGGCTCAGTAGTTGTGGCTCACGGGCTTAGTTGCTCTGCGGCCTGTGGGATCTTCCCGGACCAGGGCTCAAACCCGTGTCCCCTGCATTGGCAGGCGGATTCTTAACCACTGCGCCACCAGGGAAGCCCTACAAAAGGATTCTTCATTTTACAGAGATTTTTCTCCTTTCCATTTTACTGGAGAGAAAATTTTATTAATTTCTTCTTTGATAAGGAAGTAGAATAAATAGTAATGAAAGGATCAAAGTACAAGGGGAAAACTTAAAAAAATACATTTGTCACATAAAGACATTTTTACAGTGACTTATAGAGATGTTAAAATAAAAGCTTTTTTATGTTTTGTTTGGCTTTGTTTCTACCTCTAGAAAATTCTGACTCACTTGAAGTTCATATTTTGTCGGGAGGTAGCAAACTCCAAATTGCCCGGTCTCAGCATTCAGACAGTGGAAACTATACATGCATTGCATCAAATATTGAGGGAAAAGCACAGAAAAATTACATTCTTTCAATTCAAGGTATGTGTGGTACACTCTGATCTGTCTTCAGTTTCTTGTTACATTCTATCTATAGAACAAAATAAATGTACATCTAAATAGATCATTTATAATTGATTCAAAATATCTCTTTTTTGCATGTTTTGGATATTTTATTTCTTTTCCAATTTGTTGAGATATAAGTGATATAAAGAACTGTATAATTTTAGGGTGCACAGCATAATGATTTGACTTACAAAATATCATTAGGTAAACAAAAAATACTGTCAATTTTCTGTCCTACATTTGCCAGTAGATAGTATTTTCATGAAAATGGACATAAATGTGGAGAAAAGAATAGAAATTTCAAAATCTATTTTTTTTCATGTTTCCTGAAATGTTTACCTTCCTATAGTATATATTCTATTGAATTACTTGTTTATTTAAAACTGGAATAACTTATTTTGATGCTAAGCCTATAGGTCTCTCCTATTTATATAGATAAGTAAGATTTATCTCATGAAGATATTAAATATGAGATATAATTGACATATAACACTGTATAAGTTGAAGGTGTGCAACATAATGATTTGATATATGTATATATTGCAAAGTGATCACAATAAGATTAGTTAAAACCCATCACCTAAAAACTGAAATTAAAGAAAAATTAAGATGTTTATGAGTAATAGTGGTTTCTCCTATTAGTGATGCTTTAAGATTTCAGAAGTAAAAAGGGAAAAACTGCTATTCAGAGATTCAGTGTCAGAAATTGCATGTTTAATTATGTTTAATGCACTAATAATAATAGATGCCAATCATGGGGTATGTGGTTTGACCAAACATTTTGCCAGACTTTTTATATATGTTATTATGTCTTAGGACTAGAAATTGTATATAGACATAGGGCCTAGTCTGCACTTTTCCTATATTATATACTTGTTATAGGATGTCTCATTTACATTCTTATTGATTCAACTTCTAAATTGTACAAATTTGATATAATTATTATCATCTTCTGGACGACTAAAATGAGATTTGGAGATATTATATAGCAATGTGTTGGTAAACGTTTAACAGTTGACTCTGCAGACAAAAAGATCTTGATTTGTAACCAATCATTTGTCAGTTTCTGTGGTGTAAGTATTCCCACAGTGGCCCATTTCAAGGTTCGAATATGATGGCACCAAACATGGAGTAGGAAAGATGTGCAAAATTGGCTCTTGCAAGCTGGTATGAGCTGCCTCCAGCACACCACTATAATTATTTAGAAAGAATTAAAATGTATTTCTGACTTATACTACTGTCAGTATTTTTATTACACATTATTTCTTTTTTTTAATCAATAATTCTTTTTGTGAAGTATAGTTGATTTACAATGTTGTGTTAATTTCTGCTCTACAGCAAAGTGATTCAGGTATACATCTATATACATTCATTTTTTTAAAATATTCTTTTCCATTATGGTTTATCATAGGATATTGAATATATTTCTCTGTGCTATACAGTAGGACCTTGTTGTTTATCCATTCTATAATATATATAAAAGCTTACATCTGCTAACCCCAGCATGCCACTCCATCCCTCCCCCAACCCCCCTGCTCCTTGGCAACCACCAGTCTGTTCTCTATGTCTGTGATTCTGTTTCTGTTTCATAGATAGGTTCATTTGTGTCATATTTTAGCTTCCACATATAAGTGATATCATATGGTATTTGTCTTTCTGACTTACTTCACTTAGTATGATAATCTCTGGTTGCATCCATGTTGCTGCAAATGGCATATTTCATTCTTTTTTATGGCTGAGTAGTATTCCATTGTATATATGTACCACATCTACTTTAGGTTGTTTCCATGTCTTGGCTATTGTGAATTGTGCTGCTATGAACGTAGGGGTGCATGTATCTTTTTTTTAATATATATATATTTTTAAAATTTGTGGTTGCATTGGGACTTCATTGCTGCACGTGGGCTTTCTCAACTTGTGATGAGCATAGGCTACTCTTTGTTGTGGTGCTCAGGCTTCTCATTGCAGTGGCTTCTCTTGTTGCAGAGCATGGGCTCTAGGCACGTGGGCTTCAGTAGTTGTAGCATGCAGGCTCAGTGGTTGTGGCACACAGGCTCAACAGTCATGGCTTGCGGGCTCTAGAGCGCAGGCTCAGTAGTTGCTCTGCGGCATGTGGGATCTTCCCAGACCAGGAATCGAACCCATGTCCCCTGCATTGGCAGGCAGATTCTTAATGACTGCGCCACCAGGGAAGTCCTGCATGTATTTTTCTGAATTATAGTTTTGTCTAGATATATGCCCAGTAGTGGGATTTCTGGATCATATGGTAATTCTATTCTTAGTTTTCTGAGGAACCTCCTTACTGTTCTCCATAGTGGCTTCACCAATTTACATTTCCATCAACAGTGTAGGAGGGTTCCCTTTTCTACACACCCTCTCTAGCATTTGTTATTTGTAGACTTTTTGATGATGGCCATTCTGACTGGTGTGAGGTGATACCTCATTGTAGTTTTGATTTGCATTTCTCTAATAATTAGTGATGTTGTATATCTGTTCATATGCCTGTTGGCCATCTGTATGTCTTCTTTGGAGAAATGTCTGTTTAGGTCTTCTGCCCATTTTTCAATTGGGTTGTTTGTTTTTTTGTTGTTGAGTTGTATGTACACGTTATTTCTTTTTTTTAAATTAATTTTTTATTGGAGCGTAGTTGCTTTACAATACTGTGTTAGTTTCTACTGTACAGCAAAGTAAATCAGCTATGTGTATACATATATCCCCTCTTTTTTGGATTTCCTTCCCATTTAGGTCACCACAGAGCACTGAGTAGAGTTCCCTGAGCTATACAGTAGGTTCTCATTAGTTATCTATTTTATACATAGTATCAGTAGTGTATCTATGTCAATCCCAATCTCCCAATTCATCCCATCCCCCTCTTGCCCCCCTTGGTGTCCATACATTCTCTGTGTCTGTGTCTCTATTTCTGCTTTGCAAGTAAGATAATCTATACCATTTTTCTGGATTCCACATATATGCGTTATATACAATATTTGTTTTTCTCTTTCTGACTGACTTCACTCTGTATAATAGTCTCTAGGTCCATCCACATCTCTATAAATGACCCAATTTCATTCCTTTTCATGGCTGAGTAATATTCCATTGTATATATGTGCCACATCTTCTTTACCCATTCCTCTGTTGATGGACATTTAGTTGCTTCCATGTCCTGCCTATTGTAAAGAGGGCTACAATGAACACTGGGGTGCATGTCTTTTTGAATTATGGTTTTCTCTGGGTATATGCCCAGTAGTGGGATTGCTGGGTCATATGGTAGTTCTATTTGTAGTTTTTTAAGGAACCTCCATACTGTTCTCCATAGTGGCTGCACCAATTTACATTTCCACCGACAGTGCAAGAGGGTTCCCTTTTCTCCATGCCCTTTTCAGCATTTATTGTTTGTAGATTTTTTTTTAAAAAAAAAGCTTTATTGGAGTGTAATTGCTTTACAATGGTGTGCTACTTTCTGCTCTATAACAAAGTTGTAGATTTTTTAATGGTGGCCATTCTGACTGGTATGAGGTGATACGTCACTGTAGTTTTGATTTGCGTTTCTCTAATAATTAGTGATGTTGAGCATCTTTTCATGTGTTTGTTGGCCATCTGTATGTCTTCTTTGGAGAGATGTTTATTTAGGTCTTCCGCCCATTATTTGACTGAATTTTTTTTTTTTCTTGATACTGAGCTGCCTGAGCTGTTTGTGTATTTTGGAGATTAATCCTTTGTCAGTTGCTTTGTTCGAAAATATTTTCACTTCTTCTGAGGGTTGTCTTTTCATCTTACTTATGGTTTCCTTTTCTGTGCAAAAGCTTTTAAGTACACACTATTTCTTAAATGAATCATTAAGGTGAAAAACAAAGATGGCTAGAAAAAGGGAATAGAAATGATTAAAACTTGAAACCAATAGTAAACCTATCATTTAGAATAAATAATATTTAAATAGAGAATTAACCAACTTAGATACTTTTCTCAGATGTTTATGCCTAAATTTTATAAAACAGATTCTCCTGAACTGTATTAATTCTGAGCTATCTATTGAGGATTTAATCTAAGAGCGAATCTGTTTGGCCAGGAGGGGTGCCCATGAGGTAGATATGTCACCAACCACCATGAGCAAATAATTATACCAACTTACAATATAACAGGAATATCGAAATGATTCCTCTACCTATTCCTCATTTAAAAATAATTTATGGCAATAACAAGAGTTTGATCTTGAACCACAGTCTAGAAAGAATGTGAAATAAAAATGGCATATTGTTCTATGATTCTTTTGCATTCATTAGAATTTATATTCTTGTGCCTTGTTAATGAAAGTCAATTTTTTCTCCAAAGTTCCTCCAAATGTTGCTGGTTCTGAGATTCCAAGTGAAGTCAGTGTCCTTCTTGGGGAAAATGTTGAGCTGGTCTGCAATGCAAATGGCATTCCTACCCCTCTTATTCAGTGGCTTAGAGATGGAAAGCCCATAACTAACAGTGAAACAGAAAGAATTCGGTATGTGTGAAAAGATTTTCTGCATCATTAATTGTAATGTGTTCTACAGTTTTAGAGAGTTGGACACAGATATTCTCCTTGGAGAATCACTCAAAAGTATTTATCTGTGTGTGTATGTGTTCCTTATTTATCAGCTCTGTGTTATAAAATCTCCTCACATGTTCATTCCTGCAAGTGTTAGTTAACTGTTGTAGATTTTATTCCTCTAATTTCAGAACGTTTATACCAAAGTCCACATCATAAAATAATTCATTCTTCTTTCTTGCTAACATCAAACCAATTTCATCCTACAAAAGATTCATCAGTCATCTCTTAGATATGATTTTGTGTCCTGAAATCACCAAACCACCAGACATGCCATAGTGCTTGGCTCATTTTGAGAAAAGATACTATCATCATAACCTGGTTCATCTCCTATAGTGATTTGTCCAAATCCCGTTTTCAGCTGACACTTCATGCCACAAACCACAAAGAGATGGAATCATAATGTGGTAAGGGATTCCTGCTACTTTCAACAACAAATGCCTTTTGAAGGACACTGCAGAATTCTACACTCTACTATATTAGTTCATCACAAAGCCCTATAATATACACATACCAGAATAATTATAATTACTCAAAGAATTATATATACCTCAGAAGGCATTAATTAAATGTATTGCAAACTTTATCATTTTGAACCAGTATTTAAATTTAAGGGTCTGCAGGATATTTTCTAATCAATGAATTGACTATACGTAATTTAAAGAAAAATAAGTGTTATTTTCTTTGAAATCGTTTTATGTTAAAACTTAGACATTTGTCCCCTTTACAAGATTAGGTAAATTGCCAAACAATGTTTTAGCTTAGAGGTATATTTTGAGTTTCAGTTCTCTGGTGTGGACATTTCTGAATAGTTAAATATTTAGTTATTTATTAAATCACCTGATAGCAACCCTATTCTAAACCAAGTACTAGATAGTTGGTGGGACCTCAAGATCTTTAAGATAATATTTGTACTGAGGAATATAGGATCTATTACTTCTCCTCTCACATTAAGATCCCAAATATACTTATTGTTATGTCCACTTTATTATTTGTTTGCAGCTACACAATATGTGTAGGTTTGTAAATGGGCCAAGTTGTCAGTCAAATACAGTAATTTTTCCAAAGTCAACTTACTACTTTCCTTTGGTCATGGCAACTTGCTTTTTGTTTATTCATATGGTTAAACTCATGGAATTTAAAAATTCATAGTTTGAAAAAGAAAAAATAAAATAGACCCAGATAATAAGATTGTAATTCTCAATAATTATATTTAACAACATGATATAGCAGAAATGGAGTATTTACTTTGGACACTGGGAGAATCTAATAAAATCACTATTGTAAGAATGACTGTAGATAGCAATTTAATCTCTTTGTAAAACACAGGAAGTTTTATTTGATAATTAATGGTGTGTGAAGGGAATCAATAATGCAATAACCTTAATTTAGATATCATTGATAACCTAGTTGTATAGTTAGTATTCACTATTATGTAAATCAAAGGAAAAGCTTTAGCAGTTTGTAGAAAAATTTTTGCAAACTATACCCATACATGAATACTAAGTTGTTGTCAGTGTTTAAATAAATTATCCTATCCAGCTCCTTCTCATTAAGAGTATTAGTAAGTTGTTTATAGCTAGATTTTTCACTTTAATTTATCACTGTAACATTCTTCAGTTTTTATACCAGAGTTTTTATAATTTTCATTTAATTCCAGCCTTATATTGACAACTAAGGACAAAACATTCTATCTCTGAGAAGAACATTTCTTTGCCCATGATTTGGATAGAAAAGTTCCTAACCTGATTTTGTTCACTTCCTTTTTTCTCATACGGAGGCAGTGGATATATGATATCCATTACTGTAGCAGTTTAGCTGGTTGCTTGAAATCTCTACCAGTTTCACTAGCTCTGACTTTAACAGGCTTCCATGTACTTAGTGGAAGAGATTTGAACCATTATATCCCAGATGAAGATGCATTTTAGGGTGATGTTTTTTAAAGAATATAATAATCTGGAATGAGTTTTCCAGAAAGAGCTCCATATATTATCATCTCAGTGCCTCTGATATAATCTTTTCTATAGGGTGACTGCGGATGGCAGCACATTAAACATTTACGAAGCCCTCCCATCTGACATGGGGAAATACATGTGTGTTGCTACTAATCCTGCTGGAGAAGAAGACCGAATTTTTAACTTGAACGTCTATGGTAAATACGAAATTTCACCCTCTTTTGACTATGCTGCCTTAGGAATCGATCAGAAGAAATGAAGGTCCAGCAGTAGGTGTCTGAAGCATTTAGTTCTAAAATGTGATGTCCTCGTTGTTTCCTTTTGGGATACAAGGCAGAAATATAGGTAAATGTAGTTGAAATGATTGGAACTGGTGATACACACCCCACTCCACCCCACCCCCTTCTCTCTCATTTTCTATATGATGTAGTTCCACCTGCAATTAGGGGTAATAAAGAAGCAGCAGAGAAACTAATGGCTTTGGTGGATACTTCAATAAATATTGAATGCAGAGCCACAGGGATGCCTCCGCCACAGATAAACTGGCTAAAGAATGGACTTCCTCTGCCTCTCTCCTCCCATGTCCGGTTGCTGTCTGGAGGACACGTTGTCAGGTCAGCTTTCATTGTGTATGATTTGCTAGACAAAGTTACTGTGATTGTAAACTTTAACTTCATCTAAATAATGTTTTTAAAATGTCTTTCCCTGAGCTTTCACTTTTGTTTCCCTTTCAGACGCGGCACTTCAGGCCCGATTTCCTAGTGCAGAACGGCTGGGTCGACACCTCAGCTCCCGGGGCCCCATGCAGACTCCGCGACATAGAGCCTCAGCTGCAGCCAACCTCTTTCCCTAAGCTTTCACTTTTGTTTCCCTTTCAGTATTTTTTTAGAAGAGGGGGGATAGCAAGTAGAAGTTTGGCATGGTTTATTATTCTTATTTAAATGCTCATGTTTTAGTAAGTTTGTATAATATAGGTCTTTCATAGACATACATGTATCATATATTTTTTCAAGAACTACTACTATAGCTAAAACTTTATATGGCAAAATGATAGGAAGATGCTTACTACAATCATGTGATTTTCATGATTTTTATCATCCTCTATTAATATATATTTGAAGAATATTCACCTCTCATATTGTGTTATATTTTCAGTGGCTCTGTCGAATAAATGGCATTGGAGGCATCTATATTTTGTGATGGATGGTTATAAGCTTTATAACTAAAACTTCCCAAAATAAATCACCTTCCTTAATCTTTGTATTATCACAAATGTTTTATTTGTATATGTTGAATGGGATCAAATTACGAAGCGTTGGGTCAAACTGTTTTTCAGGATTGTGAGAGCTCAGGTGTCTGATGATGCTGTGTATACTTGTGTGGCCTCCAACAGAGCTGGGGTGGATAATAAACATTACAGTCTTCAAGTTTTTGGTATGTCACCAGAAACAATCCTAGTACTATACTATGTGTCCCAATATTAAACAACAGCCTTAATTTAAATATTGACATATCAGGAAGGAGTGGTAAAATAGGATCTTAACTAGGGCTTCTAGAATGCCTGCTCTCCAGGGGCCCATATATATTGGAGCATACTGTCTGTCAAAATACTTTTCTAACCTGGAATTTTGCATTCAGTGAAGTCTGAATTTTTAAAAATAGTATTTCAATCCAGACACAAGACCAGTCTTTTCATACAAAGAGAAAGTTAAGACTGTTTTCTAATAATGTTAGTGTCTCACTGAGAGTATTTAAAGTATGAATGGATGTGTGCATATATACTAAATATCTCTGTGTGTATGTTAGGTAGAGATAGAACTCAAAACATTCAATTTCTGAATTATTAAGATTTGCTAGACCAGAGTTCACGATTCCCAAGAATTTCTCAGAACAGTTAAGTAACTATTTACTATAGCCTACAAATGATTTATGTTGGATTATATACAATTTACTCTGGAACTTATTATTTTATTTATTCCACATAAAGTAGCTGGAAGTATACTTCTGTAATAATATACATTATAACAGTTTAAAAGGAAAAACCTAAGATGTTGAAAAATGGCCAAATTTTAAAACACATTTAGTTTGTATGTTCTACAAGGAAACAGTATTGAGGTCTTATTGCTAATATTTTGGAAGGTTAAAAAGTAGTCTACATAACACATGCTTTTATAGTAAAGTCATAAACTAATTATATGCTATTTTAAATTCTATATTTTTATAGATCATAGAAACACTATAGAACTAATTGAACCATTTAAATTTTTTAATCTAAATTGATCTCAAATTATAATAGATATATAATTTTGTTTTGTTTTCTATACAGTACCACCAAAACTGGACAATGGGATGGGAACAGAGGAAATCACAATTGTCAAGGGTAGTTCCACCTCCATGCCATGTTTTACCGATGGAACCCCAACTCCCAGGATGTCCTGGCTTAGAGATGGCCAGCCTCTGGGGCTTGATGCCCATCTGTCAATAAGCTCTCAAGAAATGGTCCTTCAGCTCATCAAAGCAGAAACTGAAGATTCAGGAAGGTACACCTGCATTGCCTCAAATGAAGCAGGAGAAGTCAGTAAACACTTTATCCTGAAGGTCCTAGGTAAGTAAAATAATTGGGAAATAAGTGATATTAAAGACGATAAGTAAGTATAATTATTAGAATCATTGGCTATAGGACAAAATTTGTAAAAACTTCATTGTACTTCATATTTCTGTTCTGTAATTCACCTAGGTTTACTTTTAGTATCTGAAGCATGTTAAGTTACTGTGTTTCTTATCTGTGTAAAAGGATGAACACTCCCACTTGTAAAACATTATTCATTGACAGTGCCATACAACCAATTGATAAGTAGCTTTTTAACGTTTTTGAAGAACTGAAATCACTTCTGATGCTAGTAATTTAATGGAGAATCATGATATTTATACTATTATGTTATTCCAAACAATCTTTAAATGATCCAGTCCGTAGATTATAGTTGTAATGGTCATTTCAAATAGTCTATTTACTCTTTTGTGCGTTAAAATAAGTATTTTAAATAGGTATTCCAGCGTTCTACATGCAAATAAATAGTATAAAGGGAAAACATCTTTTCCTTGAAGTAAAAAAATTTGACTTTGGAAGAGAAATGAAAATGAATAAAATGAATTACTTCAATAATCAATAATTTTTTGGAGTTTTTTCTTTTCACGATGATTGAGGTGAAACCTCATGCTCTTTACATTTTTTCTAACAAAATGCACCCCACAAGGAAAAATAAGAATTTTGGCAAGAGTCTAGCCAAATGTTTTCAGGACATCCTATAATCTTTCTCATAGCACCTATTACAATTTTAATTATTTGTGTAACCTTAAAAGTCTGTTTCATCCTTAGTTAAACTCTGTGATGATCAGTACCCTTTTTACTTATTGCTGTATTCCCAGGGCTTAGCATGGCATTTGACACATAATATTTATCTGTTGGCTTGAACTGAATGGAACTAGGTGTACTTATCAGGTGGATTGAAGTGAGTTTTAACTGTAGCAGGAGACAGAACAATATCTAAATAAACAAACAGAAATACTGTGGTGTAGATGAGTATTCCATAGAATGAAAGGTAGTAATGGAGGCAGTACACCAGAATGTTTAGAGACAAAAGGCAGGAGAAAGCATGTGTTTGTAAGGAAGGATGGAATAACAAATTCCCATATACCAATTCACAGAATATGAGGAATACCGAGATGACATCTTGTACATTAATTATTCACCTATTAATTGTTAATTATTGACTATGCATTATGTGCCAGGCATGTTTCTAGTCAACATATAACAAATAATTATTGGACACCTACTATGTGACATATGGTATGACAAGTACTTGACTGCATCACTGAATAGGAAGGATGTGGTCTCAGCCCTCAAGTTCCTGCATTGGCGGGGAACACAGATATTGAAAAAGTCGTTACTTATGAGTGTGATGAGGATGATATGGCGAAAATTAAATTCTGTGGGAAGGTTCAAAGAAGGTCTCTTCAAGGATACATCTAAGCCTTAAAAAGTAAGACTATAGAGATGAGTGAGGAGATGCCTACATCTTTTACCTAGAAATGATAAACCTTGAGTTGTCTATCTGTGCTTACTGAAGCTGAGTGTAACAGCAAGAGTAAAAGACAAGACTGGAAATATACCTGGACAGAAGCCATAGTGTGAAGAGCCTCAGTTAGAGAATTTGGGCCTCATTACGAAGGCAGGAGAAGAAGCTTAAGCAGGAATATGTTACAGTCAGATTTCACTTCCAAAAAAAATCCCTCTGATGAGAGAGAAAAATGAATCGAAGAGTCTGTTATACTCACACAGGCCTAAAAATACAGGGGCCTGGTGTAGCATGTGGCAGTGGAGACAAAGAGAAGGAAGACTTCTGCAGGAATTCTAGAACCCAGGAGCAGAGTCACGGCCCAGTACATTTCTGGATCTAGAACACAAAAAAAGAAAAATAACACCAATGTTGTTAGAGTCACATACAAAGAACAACCTTCCCACCTGCAGGGTTTACAAGGATATTCTCTTAAAACAGATTTGAAAACTGGCTTAACAGAAGGATGAGCAGTTTTAGCATTTCAGCATCTGTTGATACCTAATTCCATTAAAACCTGAAAAACTTCACTCTGATCTATATTACAATAGAAATGTGAATTTAAGTGTCCTAATTTGGTGAAGCGCCAATCTCAACTTAATTCTATCCACCTGGTGGGAGGTGTCATGGTGTATTAGTGGTTCTGAAAGTCCACTATGGGTAAAATACTAAAAACAAGGGAGATCATGCAAAATAAAGCTAGTGGGTACGGGAGTTGACAGGGTTCAGGCTATGAAGGGACTGTTGACCACATTAAGGAATTTGTGTTTTGTCCTAGAACAATGGGAAACCATTAAAAGTTCTAACAAGTGGAATGCTATGAGTAGAGCTGCAGTTTGAAATGACCACTCTGTGATTGCGAAGTGGAGAGCGGCTTGGAGTGGGTTCTGAGAGAGTGTGTTATCAGGAATTGTGTCTGGCTGTGATTAACAGAGAGTCTAAACATGGTGACTTAAAGAACTTTTGTTTTTCTCACTGAATGAGGTGTCTGGAGGTGGGCAGTAGTTGCATTGGTTCTGCAGTTCAGATCTTAACAGTTCTCCTGGCCTTTGGCCTTTATATCATAGTCAGACCGTGATCATGCATTGGCTGCTCACCTCCAGCATCACTATAGGCAACAGTCGAGCAGAAAAAATAGGAAAGGCAAAGAACTGTCCCTTTCATTATTTTCTTAGAATCTCCACAAAACTACCTCTACTTATATTTCATTGGTCAGAATCTTCACGTGCCACTCCATCTACCATCTGCTAAAGAGGCTAGGAAATGTAGTTTTTAGCACATTGACAGCCCTAACAAAATTGAGGTCTGTTAATAAGAAGGAAACAAGTAAATGATATTGGGTAGGCAGCTGCAGCCAGGAAGGAGGAGATATTAGTCCAAGTAAACGGTATTATAGCTCAGATTAGTGATGCAGGTGAGAGGAAAAGATGTATTCTAGAACTAGTTGCAGCTAGAAGTATTAAGACTTGGTGGTGGATTTGGCCATATGAGAGTGATGACAAGGAAGAAGATATCGAGGGTGACTCCCAGCTTCTGGTTTATGTGACTGAACAGTTCATGGGTTCATCACGTAAATGCAGGGAATGCTGGGAAAAGACCAGGTTTTGAGGGAAAAGGTAACAGGTTCCGTCTGAATACATGATGAGTTGAAGTTGTTTTCAAACAACCCACTGAAGATGCTTATGTGATAATTATATATATGGATCTAGAGCCCAGGAGAGAGATCTAGGCTAGAAATATAAGTTTTGGAGGCATCAGAGTATGGACAACTCCTATTCTGCTCAAAGTACAAGACATATGGACAAGGTACAGAGTAAAATGGTTCACAATCACTTAACACATGTAAGATCTGATGACTGGTATTTGCACCAGTTGGGTACATGTTGTTATTTTAAATCTAGTACTATAAGCTTTTGAGATTAAGGGCGTGCTTAAATAACCTTTGTATCCACAGTGACAGACACATAGTAAATAACCAATAAGTGAGAGGAATAAAGAATTGACTGTAGTCAAATGGAGAATCAGATAAGTGCTTTTCCATCCAGCATGCTATGGAAATTAAAAGGGATAGAAATTTTATAGTTTGTTGAGAGAATCAAGAAAGGACTTATGGTTTTTACAAATGAACATAATGATACGAAAGTGACCTTGAGAGTACTTGAACATGCTCAGTTAGGGGATGGTGGGACTGTTGGAGATATTCCAGTAGAAGGAATAGCATTAGTAAAGTCACAGAGCAAGAAGGGACTGAACTTGTTGAGGGAGAAAAGTAGTCTAGTTTGAAGTCTAGGTTACATAAAGTGTTTTAAAAGTAAATAATGTTATAAAGAGAGATTGAGGCTATGTTGTGGAAGGCTTGGAAGCCATGATGAGGAGTTTGTATTTAATTCAATGAGCAACATGGAGACACATCTTTTAACCAAGAAATCTTGGATTGATCTAAAATGCACTTAGGAAAATATATTTTGCAGCAAAACGTAATAAGATGCACGAAAGTGAAAAAGAGTAGTCACGTGGGACCATAGTTAAGAAACTGACTTCTTAGTTATAATGTATTAAATATATTATCTTTTTCCAGAAAGGAAAACGAGGACCAAAGATACAAATTTTTAGGAGGCAGTTTTTAATAATTACGCCAACAGGTGTAGTAGACTTAGTAGTAGTTATAACTTTCTTAAAACCTTTAATTATAAACTAAAACAGATTCAGAAACACAGAAGAAATGTAGTTTATAGATTATTTCATTGAATCCTCACAATTCTACTAGTTAAATAATAGTACTATACTTATTTTAGAGATTTGCCCAAATCCACTAACCTAATAATTGTTGGAGCTAAGATCCAAATTCAGGCTATTTGATTCCAGATCCTCTGCTGTGAACCTCTGCTCTAAACTATGTGCCTGACTTTAAACACACACACACACACACACACACACACACACACACACACACACACACACACACACACACACACACACACTCATCCTTGGAGCTGTCCAACAGCTATTTTTGCTGCCTTGTGAAATAGTAAGCTGGAAACGTTAATAGAAAATTTGAATGATCTATGTAAGGGAAATCTGTTTTAAAGTGATTCCTAAACTTAGGAATAGTTGGACTAAGAAACTTTACTGTTTGCTCCAAGTGTTTAGATTCCGTAACATCCTCTTGAGAAAGGTAATTTAGAAGTATAAATAACAAAAAAGGAAGTTATTTCTGCCCAGACATTACAAATGTGGTTTATGCAGAAATGGTCTCCAAATGTAACTGTTTTTTCTTCTGCTTAGTCATTGTTTCCTCTTAAGGTTCTGCACGGAAAAAATGATTGCAAAATTCCATAGCATTTGCCCATTGCTTTTGTAGAACCAATAGATATTTAAAAGGTGCAAAAATACACTACTATATTTAAGTAACTCTCTTTTAAAAATAGTACAAGATTAGTTTAGTTTTTATAGTTTTCAAATCTTTACAGTTAAGTAAGACTGCTCTAATTATCTGAATCCCAATTGCTGAGCTATAATTACCTTAAATAGCTTGCCATTTACTTCATGATCTATTACAGGCCTGATCCATCTCTTTTAAAATAGTGCCAGTAGGGACTTCCCTGGTGGCACAGTGGTTAAGAATCTGCCTGCCAGTGCAGGGAACCCGGGTTCGAGCCCTGGTCTGGGAAGATCCCACATGCCATGGAGCAACTAAGCCCATGTACCACAACGACTGAGCCCGCAAGCCACAACTACAGAGCCCACGGGCCACAACTACTGAAGCCCTTACACCTAGAGCCCGTGCTCCGCAACAAGAGAAGCCACCGCAATGAGAAGACTGCACACCACAACGAAGAGTGGCCTCCGCTCACCACAACTAGAGAAAACCCGCGCGCAGCAATGATGACCCAACGCAGCCAAAAATAAATAAATAAATAAATCTATTAAAAAAAAAATAGTGCCAGTGAAAAGATAATGCACAAAGACTTACATAGTGCTGGCATTTAATAAATTGTCCCTCAATAAATTGCAAAAAAAATAAAATAGTTCCAGTGACAAATGATAATAACATCTAGAAATTATTTTGGTATCCTTGTTCAAATCAATTTGCATTGTACGAACATATTTGTGTTGAATTTTAAAGTTTTTCTGATCTGCAGTATTTTATCAAACAGCAAGTTTATTTTGTTGTTGTTTTTCATTCCTTTTAAATAGAACCACCTCATATCAATGGATCTGAAGAACCTGTAGAGATGTCAGTAATTGTTAATAATCCACTTGAACTTACCTGCATTGCTTCTGGAATCCCAGCTCCTAAAATTACCTGGATGAAAGACGGACGGCCCCTTCCACAGGTGGATCAGATGCAAACTCTTGGAGGAGGAGAGGTTCTTCGAATATCTAATGCTCAGGTAAGTTCAGAGTTCATAGAATTATTTTCCAGGTTAAACTTCTTACTTGCTAATCTATGAGAAATGTTGGAGAAGTTGTCTTAGAGTCTGAATATATCACAGATCTCTGTAACGTTAGCAAGGATAGATTGGTTCTATGACATGCATGATTGGATAGACACTTACAAAGTAACATGCCTAGAAGGAAGAAGTGAAATTATATTAAACACAGAAGAAAGCAAGTTACCTTCACATTAATTTTTGCAAGTTTTCACAGTCCTATGTGATAACATATTTCCTGAAGCCCTTAATTTGTGCCATGTAGCCCTTTACAGAAATGGCAAAAAGCAATCCAACATACGTATATGTGAGGCTTCAGAGAGCACTTTTGATCTCTAGAAAGAAATCTCAGACGTAAAAATCTGAAGAGATACAATTTTTCAAAAAATGATCAATTCAATAAAATTGTTCTTTTAGTTTGTGTTTAAGGAAATTAATCTGAAATGTAAATATATTAAAGAGAAGTATGTCTGGGATGTCTTACTGTAACAATATACTGTTCTGCAAACAAAGGCAAACCTTATATTACAAATATCCATGTGTTGCTTAATGCCCTCATCTGTAAACTGGGGATAAAAACAGTAATAATACTGAACGTATATACTTGGGGTTTTAGAGACAGTCTAACTTGATGTGCTTAGACTGGTGCCACGGGCATGAAGTGATGCTAAAACGGAGTTAGAATGATTGCTGTTGTTGCTGATTTGATTGTTATTATAATCATTCCTTTAAAAGTAGAATAATACATTATTTAATCATATTTCATGTACATTTTCACTGAGGAAACAAAAGAAAGGGAGCTGGGAAAGAGAGCTAAGGGTTGTAAATCGTGTCAGTCTTATGTTCAGCTATGGGCGCTATCACACCCGTGACCATCATGACAACTCTGTGAGGCAGTGTCTTTATCCCCTTTCTACAAATCCAGAAACAGACACAGAAAGATTAAGTATTCACCTGCCAAATACTTAACCACTGCTCGGTGATGGAGCTGGTCTCAATCCTGGGTGTGGTTCAAAAGCATAGGCAAAACATGGGGTCCGGCGGAGCGCGGCAGAGCTTGGAGACTGCGAGGCGACCCACCCCCCCCCCACTGCCACCCGGGAGCGGCGGGGGCCCCCGAAGAGCACCCCCCGGGCCCGGGCCTGTGAGGCAGTGTCTTTATCCCCTTTCTACAAATCCAGAAACAGACACAGAAAGATTAAGTATTCACCTGCCAAATACTTAACCACTGCTCGGTGATGGAGCTGGTCTCAATCCTGGGTGTGGTTCAAAAGCATAGGCAAAACATGGGGTCCGGCGGAGCGCGGCAGAGCTTGGAGACTGCGAGGCGACCCCCCCCCCCCCCACTGCCACCCGGGAGCGGCGGGGCCCCCGGAAGCGCACCCCTTGGCCAGGGCCGGGAGCCGCCCCAGTCGGTGTCCCAAGCCGAGGGCGGTCCTCCTCCCTCCCAGCGATCAGCCATCCGGAGTGCGACCAGAGGGCATGCCAGATCCACCAGGGATGCCGCCGCCTGCACTCGCAGGCCGCGGGTGTAGAAGAAAGTACGGCCTCGCTTGGCCCTGAGCGAGGAAATGGCAGCTGCCGAGCGCAGCGGGACCATCACCCCCATTAATGAGAAGCACGATCTTCAGGTTATCCCTTAAGAGGGCTGTAGTGAACCAATGGTCCAAGACCTGGCTCAGGTTTTTGCAGAGGCCACAGGGGTCCCGCTGCCTTTTCAGAAACCCATATTTAAGGGAAAATCTCTGAAGGAAATGGAGACCCCGGTGTCAGCACCCGGAATACAAAGTGGCTGCTGGGTCGTGTTACTTGGGAAAAAGAACAGTCCAGAGGATGAAGTTGAACTAAAGAAGTTGAAAGATTTGGAGAAGTCTGTGGAGAAGATAGCTGACCAACTGGAAGAGTGGAATAAAGAGCTTTCCGGAATCCAGCAGGGTTTTCTAGCCAAGGATTTGCAAGCTGAAGCTCTCTGCAAACTCGATAGGAGAGTAAAAGCCACAATCGAGCAGTTTATGAAGATCTTGGAAGAGATCGACACACTAATGCTGCCAGAAAATTGCAAAGACAGTAGAATGAAAAGGAAGGGTTTGGTGAAAAGGATTCAGGTGTTCCCAGCCGAGTGTGACACAGTGGGGCAGAGCGTCCCAGGAAACGGAGCGACTAGTGGCAGGCCACAGACTTGGCCCCGGCTGACTGAGGTGAGGCGGAGAAGGCTGTGCTGCCCTGAAGAACAGCTCCACCAGCTCTGGTCTCTCTGGAACAGAAGTTCCGTGCTTTCCCCAGGGCAGCCGGGGACAACTGGCCGATTGCCAGTTTTCCTCCCCTTATTCCCCCACCACACATGGCCAGTGAACAAGTATTGTCTGTACAGTCTTTAGCGCTCCTGTCAGTTTCTCGTTTTATCTGTGTATATCTGTGCTGTCCAGCAGCCCACCTTGTCTGGAGAGGGCCTCCCCTGCCCAAGTCTTCCCAGCTTTTTTGACCTTTGGGTGCTTTCTTTGGGCTGGTGAGAGCTCTCATTTGTCCTGGGGTAGTTCCGGCTTTATCAGCTATCCTGTTCTTCAGATACGTGAGGCCTTTTTGCCGTTATGATCCCATAGTCCCATCTGTGTAAACCAGAATCATCAGGAGGCTGTGTCTGGTCAGGAATGTTGGGAATGGCTCAGGACAGGTGTTTGGCACACAGGGACTCCAAGTATCTCTTATTGTGACCTAATTCTGGAACAGCTGGCTGGGTTGTGGGTTCATAGACCCTGACTTCACCCCCCAGTGACCCTGACCAGCCACAGGCCGTGAGGTCTCAGGGAGCCATTCCTGCAGTGGGGCCTGTGGTTGATATATGGACTTTCTTGTCCCCAAGCAAATCTCTAGGAGGTTAGAACCCAGAGTTGACTAAGTCTCTGCTCGAAACCGGATCAGAACCATGGCTTAGGAGGGGCAGAGAGGGGAGACAGAATGAATAAAGCGGGCAGGTAGTGAGGGCCACCATAAACTTCTCAGGACTTCCTTCAAAGACATTTCTGTCTACTGTACCCTTCTGAGATCTACATTTCCTTCGAGTTCCTTCAAGGCTGTTTTGGTCTGTTTTGTGGCCTTTTTCCCCTTCATCGTTACTTAAAAAATAAAACAGTTTATATACACATCAGCAAGCAGAAGAGTGTTTAGACTTTTCTTTTTGGTAGATGAAGTAAGGGAAGCAAAAGCCTTCTGAGGTTCTAGTCTAGTTATATTATAAAGTTGAGCGTGGCCCTGCGTGTCAGAACTCTTAAACGGGTCAGCTGCTGTCACCCCATTTTTTTCACACAGTGCCCAGGAGACAGGCTCCCAACAGGTCACTCTGAGGCCAACCTTCTTTGGCAGAGAGGGAGTCTGTGAAGTCCCAGGCATTTAGGGATGCATGGGTGGGACTAGGACAAGGTGGTGGTTAGGGGTGGACAAGTGGACAAGGCTTGGGGCCCGGCCCGCCCACCCCCAGCTTTAATCAGAGCAGTCCAGTATTTCTCTGTTTCTAGTAGTAGCTGTGTGGCCTTGGGCCACAGCACGTTCCTGTGTGCCAGATACCATTCTGAGTTCTTGAGGTGTATTTGTCATTTAATCCTCACACAATCTAGGACATAGGCAGATACTATCCCTGTTTTAGAGATGAGCTTAGGTAATTTGCTCAGGATCATAGAGTAAGTAACAAAGTCAGGACACAAACTGGGCAGCTTGATTCCGAGCCCATGTTCTTAATCTCTACCGGTTTGCCTCCCAACTGACATGGGGTTGCTCACACCCTCTCATTTTCTCTTTTCCTTCTACTTATCTCCCATGTTGGCCTCTGCACTTCCCCTCTGGCCCTCTTCAGTTCATTCTTCACAGAGTGGCTGAGTGATCATAAAGTACACATCTTACCATGTCAGTCCCCTGCTTAAAAACCTCAATGGCCCCCATTTCTCTTGGGATAAAGGCCAAGGTCCTTACCCTGCTCCCTTCTCATCTCGGGCTACTCTCCTGTTTACTCTCTGCTGTCAGCCACTCTGGTCTAGTTCAGGCCCTCAGGTGCTCTGTACCCTCTCCCGCCCTGGGGTCTTTGCACACACTGTTCCTCTGCTTGGACAGTTCCACGCCATCCTTCCCCTACTCCTACCCCTGTCCTAGGCGACTCCTGTTCATGCTTCAGAACGTAAATGTATCGTCCATGGAGAAACATCACCTACTACTGCCTGAGAACATCAAGCCCTCGGGTGATATCCTGTCACAACTTGTCATGACTTTTTACAATAAACAGCATTTATCATGATCTATGATGAATTATTTGTGGGATTATTTGATTAATATTTGCCTTTAGGCTAGACTGTGAGTTCTTGGGTTAAGGAGCTTCTTAGTCTTGTTAACAGTGTATTTCAAGCACCTTGTCTGGTTTATATTAGGTGCTCAATAAATATTTGGAGAATGAAAAAAAAAAAAAAAAAAGCATAGCCAGTGGAACTCAGCCCAGTTCTTGTTTCTAACATCAAGGAGAACACACTTTCCATTCCCCTCTTCCCTCTGTCAAGCACTTCAGTAACCCAGCGAAAACTCAGGTCCAACTGTCAAACCACCTACTGAATCAAAACCCTTGAATGTTATAATTTCAACAGACCAAAAAGGAAGCAAAAGAATTTTGTAACATAGAGAATAGCATGGAGACAGGGAAGTGTGTGCACTAGAACCATAAGTATAAAGGAATCATGGTAAATAAAGCTTTAGAGGGAAATTAAGGCCCCATTACACTAGGTCTTAAATGTAAGAATGAAAAGTTATGTTATAACAAAACAAGACAAAGTTTCCATAGAGTGTTAAATGGTGACCCACACATTGTAGCTTTTGTGGAGAATACAAATCTAATACATATAACGTTTCTCAGCCTTCAAGGAATTTCCAATTTTCTAAGAAAAATAAAACTACATATGACAAAATTAGGAAAACAATAAGAAAAACATTATAGAATTGAATTCTATAGAATTATAGAATTGAAAAATTAAATATTATCAAGTCCCAAGACTGCTCTTGGTTCCTCTGGTCCTCTGTGTTTTCACAACATTTGGTACATATCTCCGTTAAAGCACTTATTACTAAATTATATCTTAGTTACCTGTGTCTTTTTGTGTATGTATCTATAGCATGTAGTTATGCCTGCTACCTAATGGATGCTTTGCAAATTGCAAACTGTCTGGTAAAGGCAAGAGTTTGCTAACACATTTTCCATCAAACCCTCATTCTGTAATTTATTCCAAAGGGAGAAAAATTCTGTGACCAAGTAGGTCTGAAAAACTTTATATACTGTACCTTCCCCTCCTTTGTGAGCCATAATGTGTGTCAACAACTCTGCAAACTCTTACTCCAAAGAAACCTGACTAACTATAATTGTTTAAACACCCTATTAACAGAACACACTTTAGGAAATGTTGCTACTAATGGTAACTGTCAATATTCAGAAGGGTATACGTTGTCAGGAAAAGTTTCTTGGAGAAGGCAAGATCTCAAAACAGTCATGAATAATAGTGCAAGTTTGGCTAAGTCACGACAAGTGGAGGGGGCAATATGATTTGGGAATAAACTGAATTGGTGGAGTAAGAGTTGACTTTTAGAGGTTTGAAAGATATGATGAGAAATTTAGAAATTATTCTCTAGGCAGTAGTGCATCACTTCCAATTTTTTTTTTTTTACATCTTTATTGGAGTATAATTGCTTTACAATGGTGTGTTAGTTTCTGCTTTATAACAAAGTGAATCAGTTAAACATATACATATGTTCGCATATCTCTTCCTTCTTGCGTCTCCCTCCCTCCCACCCTCCCTATCCCACCCCTCCAGGCGGACACAAGGCACTGAGCTGATCTCCCTGTGCTATGCGGCTGTTTCCCACTAGCTATCTACCTTACGTTTGGTAGTGTGTATATGTCCATGCCTCTCTCTCGCTTTGCCACAGCTTACCCTTCCCCCTCCCCATATCCTCAAGTCCATTCTCTAGTAGGTCTGTGTCTTTATTCCTGTCTTACCCCTAGGTTCTTCATGACATTTTTTTTTCTTAAATTCCATATATATGTGGTAGCATACGGCATTTGTCTTTCTCTTTATGACTTACTTCACTCTGTATGACAGACTCTAGGTCTATCCATCTCATTACAAATAGCTCAATTTCGTTTCTTTTTATGGCTGAGTAATATTCCATTGTATATATGTGCCAATTCTTAATTGATGGACGATGAGACAATCATTCTTCTAAAGTCATATTTAATTTTCCAAACATACTAGTCTTAAATTTTTTCAGTGGACTTTTTGCAGCCTACCAAAACGTTTTTCCATAAACTATAAAGTCAGTTTTGAATGTAAGAAGTTTAAAATTCCCAGTGTTCTAGGAGTATTCAAGTAATAAAATGAATGAAAACAGGATTTTCTACTTTTCCAAAATATATTTTTCACAGTAGTAAGATTATCTGTTTTTCAGTGTATCCTTTACACATACATAAGACATCCTCTACACAATGTCAAATATGAATGAAGACTAACACTTCCAGTGGAAACTATGTATGGAGATTTTTAAAGAAATGTTTCTGGTTTTTGTCAGAAAATAGTAGATTTTGCTGTCAGTCTGACCTGTTTACAGCCAAATTACATAATATAGCTATTTTGTTTCACCATGTATATCAAAGGTAGATTAAAAATGTGGTATTAATGTGCTTTATTAAAATAACCTGATATTTTATTTACGTTTTTGGTTGGTTAGTTGATTGGTTGGTTAATGTATTTTATTTTCTTCAGGAAGACTCCAGTAGAATTTTCAGTCTGCAATTTAAATTCATAAATACTTATTTCTTCAATAAATACTGTAGTATCTAGTCTGTCATGTATGGTGGTAGGTCTTATATGTATCTGCCCTTTCTGAGATCATTAAATATACCTAATATGCAAACATTCTGAGATCAGATACCAAAAGCCTGTTAAATCTATGTCAAATACATAGATTTACATGTAACAGATGTCAAGCCATGCTCAGTATCAGTATCAAATGTAACTGATACACTTAACTGATTAAATGTATAAGTTACATTTAATCACAAATGTTAAAACATTTATTAAATTTTATTACTGTACTCTTAATGATATCTTGCTTTGTGTGAGACTTCTATATTCATTCTAATAGATATTTATTCTTATCACCAAAACCAGCATGTTAACATTGTACCATTCACTTATTCGAATTTTATAGGTGGAAGATACAGGAAGATATACGTGTCTGGCATCCAGTCCTGCAGGAGATGATGATAAAGAATATTTAGTGAGAGTGCATGGTAAAGTTGGCAAAATGTCCTGCAGTCCATCATACATTAATACCTAATTAAAAGGCATAATTTATGGAACATAGAGCAACTGTCTAACATATCATAAAACTATGTTTATATAGTAGGAAAAATGTATTTTGCAAATCTGATTTTTATATTTGATCACAGTAGTCCACTAAACTATTGTTGGGAATAGTTTAATGGATTTTTTGAGTTATTTGTTTTGTTCCTGCACAAATAATTCATATTCATCGGTTTTAAATCATAGAATATAAATTATAAAAATAAAAATCAATCATAATCTCATCACACAAAGATAAGACCTTTTTACATATAAATATTGTCACAGAAATGTGATCATACAGCATATAGTATTTAACTTTTTTTAATCTTACTTAGTGGTATGGTGAACATATTTTCATGTCAAAAAATGTATTTTTATAACATTACTTTTTAGTGATTCCATGATGTCCCATTTTATGAATATGCCATTATTTATTTAATACATTCCTTATTTTTGGATATTTAGGCTGTTTTGTATTTTTACCACTATAAGCCACACTATTATAGACATCTTTGTACATGTGTGTTGGCCTCTTCCTTTAATTATTTTGTTTTGATAAATTTCTGTAGGTATATTTACTTGATTATATGCAAGTACCCACGCATGCATGTACACACACACACACACACACACACAACATTTAAGGCCAAATTACCTTCTAGAAAAGTTGGGCCAATTAGACTGTGGCCAATACTATTTTGACATAGAAATGGGAATTACTCTTCATGGAGAGGAACATTAAAAGAACTTAACGGAAGATCTTTATCTCCTCATAGTCTAAATGACTAGGCAACACAAACTGTAGGGCTGGCGTAATATAGGAGTGTTCCCCTCACCTCGCCAGTCCTACACAAAAATTAGACCTGCCACTAATTGACATGTAAATTTTGTATATAAGAGTCACATAAAAAAGGTACATTTTTAAATTGTGATATAGTTGATTTACAATATTAATTTCAGGTGTAAACCATAGTGATTGAAAATTTGTATAATTTATACTCCATTTAAAGTTATTATAAAATATTGACTGTATTCCCTTTACAATATATCCTTGTAGCTTATTTATTTTATACATAGTAGTTTGTACCTCTTAATTCCTTACCCCTATTTTGCCCCTCCCCCTTTCTGCATATTAAGAAAAATGTACGTATTTCTGTATATTATAATGGGCAGACCCTAATTTAGAAGTTTTAAAATATGATGTTCAGAGAAAATTATTACCAAGTGTAGAGCTAGACAAGGAATCCCTTCTTTGTACTTAGACTGTGATTATATTACTTATCCTGTCATTTACGTGGCCATTGGAAGAATTTCATTACTTGATGTATGTGAAAGTACTGAGGAAGGTAAAAAAATTTTCACTATTTGTAATCATTGTACTATAAATTGAATGAGTAATGTTTTAAGTTTATGCTTTTTATTTCATACAGCAGAAGCAACATTCGTTGAACACCTCAGATAATCCAGATCATTTTATATCCTGTTTATTAAAAGCCTTTGGTGTATTTGTTCTCATGCCCAGTCCCCCCTAATATTGCTGGAACTGATGAGCCCCAGGATTTCACTGTGTTACGGAACAGACAAGTGACACTGGAATGCAAATCGGATGCAGTGCCCCCACCTGTGATCACTTGGCTTAAAAATGGAGAACGGTTACAGGTAAATCTTGCTAAATTCCACAGATTCATTGTGAGACAAAAAAATCAGCAATAGAGTCCTTGCTAGGGAGATAAAACCAAACAGTGTCAGACTACTAGTTATTCAACATTACAGGGGTGGGCACAGGGTCCTTTAATCCGCCTTTTTCTCAGCCTTCTTGGAGGAGTTAGTAGCTAGTTATGAGGCAGAAGACAGGTATTTTGATTCACATACTCTGTAAATTGGCCCAAGTATATATCTCCTGGAGCCCGTGGATTAAAGTTGAATTAAAACACTCAGGTATGTCTTTTTTTTTTTTTATTGGAGTGTAGTTGCTTTACAATGTTGTGTTAGTTTCTGCTGTACAGTGAAGTAAATCAGCCATATATATACATATATCCCCTCCGTCTTGGACCTCCCTCCCCCCAACATCCCACCCATCTAGGTCATCACAGAGCACGGAGCTGAGCTCCCTGTGCTATACAGCAGGTTCCCACTAGCCATCTGTTTTACACATGGTAGTGTATTTATGTCAAACCTAATCTCCCAATTTTTCCCACCCTCCCCTTCCCCCACTGTGTCCACATGTCCGTTCTCTACATGTGCCTTTCTATTCCTGCTCTGCAAATAGGTTCATCTGTACCATTTGTCTTTACTTGAGAGGGAAGAAACCATCAGAGTCTCAAAAGACCTGACCTGTCCTGCCAACTTCCTAGGGCAAACCTATTACTGAATTTCCCTAGTCTAAACTTGGTCCTCAGGAGTGACCCCAAGGATCTGTGCAACACCAGGAATATGGACTGGAATCTTTGAAAACACAGTTACTGGCTCTTTAAAGGTTCCCATGCTCAGGTGATACCTGTCTACTGCCCTACAGTGTCACAGCCCAGGATCCTAAGTAGGCTTTTAGGGTTGGCTCAAAGCCGTGACTTTGAATGCTCTGATTGTCCTTATCCTAGTACTTACTTATCCTTTTGTTTCTCCTTTGTTCTTCCTCATCCTGTTAGTATAACCTATTGTGGTACACTGTGCCTATAGGAAATTGTGTCCCTAATACATAAGGCAGAAAGACTTTCACCATCATCAAATCACACAAATGCCAAACACAGAGAGACTGGGTTCTGAGAGTTACTTCCTTGTTAAATCATCATGCATATCACTTAACAGTCCTGTGCCTCAGTTTCTCTATTTATTGTGTGCCTATTATAATGCTAGGCACTATGATTGCCCCTGAGAATAATCTTGATCCTTAAGGAGCTCAGACTATCTGAAAATATACAGAAGTATATCAAAGATTGTAGAAAATTGATACTGCTGATATTCAATAAACAATATCTTAGAGGGATATACAGCATTTTATGGAAACAGAGGGAGAAGCAAGTAATCCAGACTGAAGGGTAAGGAATAGCCCAGGGGAGCCTCTTGGAAAGGGTGAGTTCAGTTTAAATGTTGGGTAGATGTTGGGTGAGAAAGAAGAAGGGGATTCCAAACATAAGTGGTAGCATGTGCAAAGACATTACAGGAGAAGGAATGCTGCTGTTCCAGGAACTGCAGGTAGCTTGGTATGGTTGAAGTAGACCTTGATTAAAATCCTTTGATGATTCTCCATAGATTTCAGGATTCGGGTTACACTGCCCAGCTTAGCTCACAAAGCCCTTCATGCTCTGACTTTTCCTCCATAGTCTTATCTCCCATGTGTGCATTTCACTCTAGACCATTAGGTGTTCAGATAGGGACTGAGTGAATGTTGATGATACAGAAATTCAGGCTAATCTCAGATATGACCAAGTGATGTCAGTACTGGGACAGACTGATTTCAACAGTTATGGGGGGAAAAAATGAGTCCAGTTTTAGATATTTTGAATTTGAATTACCTATATATTATCTAAGTGGAGCTTCTAAGAAGCACTAAGAAATATGGGTCCATATTTCATCAAAAACATCTTTGATTTGGTGGTCCTCAATGGTGCAGCCTGTTGCTGAAGCCATCAGTTTGTATGAGGTCAACCAGAAAGCACACAGTATGAGAAGACCTGTAAATGAGAATAAAGCCTAAGGCAACACTGACAATTAAAAGGTGAGCAAAGGAAGAAGAGAAGAATGGGACTGAGAATGAGGACTCAGAGAAATAAGATTAAATATAGGAGACACTGGTGTACTGAAAGCCAAGGAAGAGGGAGGGAGTGGTTAACAGTCCATGTTAAGTTACAAATTAAGTTGTATTCACTGGCTTTGGCAATACATAGACTTGATTAAAGATCTGAACAACGGTTCTTCAATAGAGTGATCAAAGTAGAAGATAGGTTACAGCTGTCTGGGGGAGTTAACGAAGAGGAAGTGGAAATGATTGTGGACTGTTACTTAAATACAAAAGAGATTTGTGTATGCTTATTTACTGAGAGAGATGGAAGATACAGGACTAACTGTGTCGAGTGGGGAAGGGTTGGGACCCTGGTGACAGGTGAAGAGATTAGCCTTGGACAGAAGCGTTGACCTTTTTCCACAGAGATGGAAAAATAGGAAGGAAGGTTGCATTCATATGCAAGAGATGAGAGGGAGAAATTGCGGGCACCTGGCTTTGATTTTCTCAGTGAAGTAGGAATTAAGGTCATCAGCTGAGAGTGATGTACTATCTGAGGAAAGAAATCAAATTTGGAAGAATCACTGGCAGTAAATGAGAAGAGAACCAGAGAAAATTGTAGTGAGACTGAATAAGTTGGCAGAACTTACTGATGTTCATGGAAGAAAGACATGAGAATCAACTCAGAATTTTTTTATTAGCCTAAACTCCTGCTATACCCATATCAAAATTAAAATATGTTTCGTAGAACTTACCATGTATAAGGAATCACTTATTCTCATCAGAAGTAATAAAAGTTTACCATTAATAGCCCCTGTAGCAAGGAAAGGCCTAGAGAAAATGTGCGGACTTTCAAGATAAATTGACCTGAACTGTCTATGTTAGTGTGAACAACTTTTTTCATTAGAAATATATGTTTTTCTGGGACAGAACCCATATGGTAGAAAAATCTTATCTGGGCTCTTCCAGAAGTAGTTCCACTTATTTTCCACAATCAGAAAATATCAGTCTTTGATGTTACCTGGCATTTTTTAAAGTCTATGAACAATCCCCAGTTGGACATTATAGCAGAGATTAGATTTCATTATATTTCAGTATTTCATTTCAATATAGGCCTCTGCATTTTCATAATTCTTGGTCCCATGCCTGGATGCAAAATAAGTGCTTAATAAATATTTGTAGACTAAAATCATCTATTTACTTATGTTAAATATGTTGAAGGATAATTATTTCCTATAAGTTAACCAAAGTTAATTTATTAGTCAGGAGACTTTCAGCTTTAAGTGACAGAATTCAAACTCAAAATAATTTAAATGGAAAAAAAAAAGATATTTATTAGCTATAGTAATTGGTGAACTTAAGCTTTAGGCATTACTAGATCCAGAGGCTCTAACCATGTAGTCAAGCATCTCTGTCCTTTCTCTGAATCCCAACTCTGCTTATGTCTTAGATTCAGAGCAAGCTGTCCCCACATGGTAGTAAGACTGCCACCAAGCTATATCATCCTCACTACCAGTGATTCCAGTAAAAATATGCCTTATTCCAACACTTCCAGCAGTGTCTTTCTGGGGAGCTCGAATGGGCCCAACTTGAGACACCTTTTCATCCTTGAGAGGTTCATTGTGGCCGTCACTGTGAAGAACTGGAGACACTGATTGTGCTCTTGCTTTAACTACACTCATAGAAATATTTCCCAAGAGTTTTTGATACCAGGATAGCGGTGGGGGGAGCAGACAAAGATACTGGGAGACAGGTGCACTACAGTTCACTATAGTTACTTTTGATGATTAATATTTTTATTTTATTTTATTTGTCCGACATTTTAATGGTAAATTTTACTTGCTGAATCCAGGCAACACCTCGAGTAAGAATCCTATCTGGAGGGAGATACTTGCAAATTAATAATGCAGATCTAGGTGATACAGCCAATTATACCTGTGTTGCCAGCAACATTGCAGGAAAGACTACAAGAGAATTTATTCTCACTGTAAATGGTAAGAAAAATTAATCACTTTCACAATTTAAAAATTTAGATAAGGGCATTTAAAGAGATGATAACATTTTTATTTTTTATGAACATACTAAATAAATTCTTGTACTTATTTCTTTTCATAAAAACAACATGTGATATTCATACTATCACTATATTCAAACTAACTCAATTTCAAAAAAAAGATACATTTCTCTTAGAGGACAATATATGTCCAATTGTTATCAGCATATCCTGATGTTTTGTGTTATTCAGATCAGAGCCAATGGAGAAGTTAATACACTAAATCTCTGGATGACAAGTAGCCAATTATTTAGTCACCTTTGTTGATGTTGGTGTTTGATTATATATGTGCTAGACAGAGACTGCCATGGGACTGTAATTTTCTCAAATATAAAATCTAAACACTAAAATCTGCCAAATTTCAAGAATATGATACAGACTTTTTCAAAAGCGTCCCTTTGGATTTTTAATATACGAAACTTTACGAGTTGAGTGACCCAGGCAGCTAATATCTCTAACACTAAAATTAAAATTCAAGTTTTCTATTCCCATATGAACTCAATGATTAATAAAATACTCTGAGACTTGCATAATTAATCACAGATGTGCTTTGTTATAACACCCCACTTTCTATCCTTTATTTAAAGTGAAGTTGTTCCAGTATTAACATTCTCTGACCATTATTTGGCCAAAGAGAAATAAGAAATATCATCTTTAATTTGTATCATACCAGAGATGACTTTTATTCTGTTCAAGCCTCTTTCATTAGAAAGCCAGATTTCATACACCATATCAGGGATTTAAATCTTCCCCACCCATTTACTCTTCATTTTTAAGTAAATTTTTAAATAAAATCTTACCTTGAATAAGACTTTAGGAATTAAACCCCAATTCTATTTATACTAACCTGAATTAGCTGTAGGCAAAGCCATACATTTAACTCAAATCTCACTTTGTATTACCTCTTAAGAGTCTTAGTTCAGGCTATGTTATTGATATAAAGGAAGTTTTCCACATGCATCTCTTGTGCAGTTCCTCCAAGCATAAAGAGTGGCCCCCAGAGTCTTGTCATTCACTTAAATAAGTCAACTGTATTGGAATGCTTTGCGGAAGGTGTGCCGACCCCAAGGGTAACATGGAGAAAGGATGGAGCTGTTCTATCTGAGAATCATGCAAGGTAACAATTCTGGAAAAGGATAAAAAATACTATAAGAACTGAAATATAAGTTTTTAAATCTTTGATCCAATGCATTATTTGGGTCTTTTCATTCTAAAATGAGTCTCTTCATCTTAAATGAGAATCAGAATGTAGTATTTTAAAAGCATAATTCTTAAGACTTATGTTCAAAATGTAATGATTATAATCTGTCCAAGATCACAAGCCCATCTGCTGTGCACCTTTGCAGAATATCCTTTTTTTTCCACCAAGGGTATTATAAATTTCTGAAGTAGGAAAAGGACTAAAAATGGATTTAACTGGGTATTTTATAATGTTCTCAGTCAAAATGTGCATAATCAGAAAGGCTGATCTGGAGGACCTCACTTGTGATCTTTCTCATAGATACTCCATCTTGGAAAATGGATTCCTTCACATCCAGTCAGCACACGTTACTGATAGTGGGAGATATCTGTGTATGGCTACCAATGCTGCTGGAACAGATCGCAGGCGAATAGATTTACAAGTCCATGGTAAATGTACTTTTATGAACAACATCCAATCTTTGGGTCAGATGTTCTTCGGTAGCCTAAACCAGTGAGGTCATAACATAAAGACCTTCATATCTAGTGCTATTTAAATGTATTACACTATATTATAAGCAGTGAAGACCCATTATAAAGAGCGTCATCACAACACTGTGTAAATTCACAGAACCTTATTGTGTTCATAACTATAAAGCAAGTTAGCAATGATTAATTTCAGTTTGGCAGAGATACTCCGAATGGCATACTATTTACTGAACGTGTTTCTTACCTGGTGACTTCGTTTTAGTTCCTCCATCTATTGCTCTGGGTCCTACCAACATAACTGTAACAGTAAATGTTCAAACCACTCTGGCTTGTGAGGCTACTGGGATACCAAAACCATCAATCAACTGGAGAAAAAATGGGCATCTTCTTAATGTGGATCAAAATCAGAATTCATACCGGTAAGGAATAATTTAACTGGAAAATCCCACCTATTATTTAGAAACATAATTCTTAAAAGAATTAACATTTAAACTCTGTCAATGGGGACAGCAAATATATAAAGTATGAAGAATTAGCTAGTATGTAGAGAGCATATTATTTTTTCTTAATGTAGAATTAGGTTTTCAACCTAAAAGCTTATTTCTGAATTATAGGTGCAACTTCTGTATTCATAAGTCCTGTAGATAACTGTCTGAGCTCTAAAAATTAGATTTCCATTCTGCTTTTTTTTGTAGTATCTTTTGGAATTTTATAAAGACAAAAGATAAAAACGTCATTTGGTATAAAAGAAAAACTATTCTGTAGAAATAATACAAGTTCTAGTTGCAGAATAAAAATCAAATTTTATACCTTGAAATACAGCCTAGGTATTTGGCAGCATGTGGAGGGAGGAAGAACAGCATTTTCTCCCAGTTTTTTGTATTCTTCCAGCTTGACTACCATTGCTCTTAATATGACATCATATTTTTTAAAGACTAACCTTTAAAAAAAAAACTAGGAATTTCTGATGCTTTAGAATCTCAAGTTAATAGATATCTTGCAAAAGGTTTGCCATAGTACTGAAAGCAAATGTTCTCATAGACCAACCTTAAGAGAAATCAGTTCTGATATATCAGGAAATTTGAAACTAGGAGGGTTTCACTTGAAACTCTGTTGCTTCTCCCTCTTTCTCACCCTTTTAATCTTTTGGCATTGGGCGTTTAGTGACTTGAAGGCAGATACTATGGGGAAAATGTACAATGCCCTTGAATAAAAAAGCAGGTCAAGTATGTTTCCATTGAATCAAATCATTTCCATTCATCATTGCACAGTTTGAAGTAAGAATACAGATATTCTTATTTAGATTATTTTAATTTTTTTAGTGTGTTCAACCACTAGAAATTTAAGAGATTTATTGATTTTTCATTTTGATACATATTTTCTTTAATTTTTATTTTACATTGGAGCAAAGTTGATTAACAATGTTAGTTTCAGCTGTACAGCAAAGCGATTCATTAGATTACTTTAAACAATGTATGTGTATTTACTCAACCTTCTGAACATTTGAAGTGATTCAGATCACTTTAGTTTTGAGTTGATTCAAAGTTAAGGAAAAGACTCTGATTTATGTACTATGCATCGCCAAGGTATCCACCACATGTAAGGAGACGTGTGAAGTGGGGGAAGGTGCAAGACAGACAGACTTGTAGTTACCCATCTGTCAGTAGAAATAATCAAATACCAGTCTGCAAAGTTATTGTGAAATTTAGAGATGATTAATGTGAAGCATTTGAGATGGTGCCGGGAATGTGTTCAATGGTCAATAAACAATGGCTATCATCAGTGTGCTCATTTCACTGTATTTCACCTGGGAGAACATGGTTGATTATGCCATAAGCATTCAGAAAATTCAAGATTCCCTCTTAACACAATCATTCCACACCACTTCTTCCTGTGGATGTCAAGGTTGAGGTCCTATTAACCCACTGCCATATAAACTTAAAGTCTGATGCATAAAATGATGCTGATTTTAACATGAGGAAAGAGTTCCATTTCCCTCAATTCACAAGATAGTACCATGTTGAACCAACTAGAAACATTTATGAAAATTGATATATAGCACCTCATTACTTTGAAATCTCTCTTCTAGGCTCCTTTCTTCAGGTTCACTGGTAATTATTTCCCCTTCTGTGGATGACACTGCAACCTATGAGTGCACTGTGACAAGTGATGCCGGAGAGGATAAGAGAACTGTGGATCTCACTGTCCAAGGTAGAACTGGCTTAGTATGTGGACTGAAAGTTACAATGATATCATTCCATCATTCCTCTACTTCACAAGAGAGCTTCCTTTTCCACTGCCCAAGCATTCACTTTCAGTGTAGAAAGAGAAGGATATATGAGGAGGCTTTGGAAATCTGTAAGGGTTGGGAACGTGTAGTTTTCTTTCTTTTTGTTGTTTTTCTTTTAGTTCCACCTTCCATAGCTGATGAGCCTACTGACTTCCTAGTAACCACACACGCCCCCACCGTGATCACCTGCACAGCTTCAGGAGTTCCATTTCCCTCAATTCACTGGGCGAAAAATGGTATAAGACTGCTTCCCAGAGGAGAGGGCTATAGAATTCTGTCCTCAGGTAAGACCCAGCTCAGTGATTACACAGCTATTGATTGGATTCGTTTTTACTGGATGGCCTTACTTGGACTTCTGTTGCACCAAAATAATAAAGTACATCTGTATTTCTGGTCTTAGGCATCTGGGAAAAAATGCACTTAAGAGTGGGGAGGGGGAACTTGGGAAAGGGATAGAAAAAAAGTCTAAAAACAAAATAACAAATAATATCTAGGACTGATATGAATATATTAAGCATGACCACTGGGATTTTATGTGCATATTTACCAAACCTAAGGCTTAACAAATTTACTGGTTGCCTTTGAGTGAACCACACTTCTTTTATTGGCCAAATAGAATGTCCATTCATTCAACAAACATTTAATACCTAAAATAGGCTAAATACTCCACTGAGTTTCTGAGGATATAAAACTAAGACAAGGTTCTTGCTTTTAAGGTTTCAGTAATTTAGCAAGTAGGGCTGGGTGTTAAGTGCTATGATATGGATAATTTTTGAGGGTGGTAGTAACCATCATTTATAGAATTTAAGTATTGAAAATTTTATAATATTAAAGAGAAAAAAATTCACCTAAATGGAAGTATAAGTGATTCACATTTGTGTTTCTGGAAATTCATCCTGCATTGGGGAGGTACACTGGAGATTAAAGTAGCAACAAACATCCTGAGGGTTTATGAGTGTGGGCATATTATTCAAAGAGAATTTGTTTATTTCTTCAGTAGAAGGGAAATAATGAAAGATTTGTTCTCAGGATGGAACTTGGCTTTCAAAGCATAGTATTTTGGCTATCCCAGAAATCTGCATAAACGGGTAGCAAGTAAAATCATAAAATGTAAATTAACTACTCTTGGGCTTCCCTGGTGGCGCAGTGGTTGAGAGTCCTGACGATGCAGGGGACACGGGTTCGTGCCCCAGTCCGGGAAGATCCCACATGCCGCGGAGCAGCTGGGCCCGTGAGCCATGGCCATTGAGCCTGCATGTCCGGAGCCTGTGCTCCGCAACGGAAGAGGCCACAACAGTGAGAGGTCCACATACCGCAAAAAAATAAATAAATAAATAAAATTAACTACTCTTCAGCACAAAGTACTGTGCTAAGAAGTTTAGAACTTTTCTCAAAATGTTAAACAGTTAACATATGACCCAGCAACTCCATTCCTAGGTCCCTACCTAGAGAAATGAAAGCATATGTCCACCCAAAGACTTATATGCAAATGTTCATACAGCATCATTCACAATAGCCAAAAACATAGAAACAGTGTAAATGTCCATCAACTGGTGAATGGATAACCAAAATGTGGATAATTCACAGGATGGAATTCTATTTAGCAATAAAATGGAACAAAAATATTGACACCTGCTACAGCAGATGAAACTCAAAAACTATGCTCACAGTAGAAGTCAGACACAAAAGCCTTCTGTATGATCCCATCTATATGAAATTCCCAGAAAAGGCCAATATATATAGAAATTAGATTACTGATTGCTTACACTTGGGGTTGAGAGTGAGGCAGGACTATAAGTGGAGTGAGATTTCTTTTGGCATAATGGAAATTTTCTAAAATTAAATTATAATTGCACAACTCTGTAAATATACTAAAACTCACTGTATTGTACATTTAAATCAGTGAATTTTATGGTCTGTAAGTTTTGCCTAAATAAAGCTGTTAATAGTGATTTTTTAAAAAAATACTGTGGTAGGTAAGCACAGGGGGTACAAGTATGAGTACAAGCCACGCACTACTGTGCTAGGGGGCAGACTCACACAAAATCAAAGAGACATGGTTTATCAAACCAGAAAAACAGGGATGCACTGTGCATGAAAAACTTTTCCTTTTTAGGAGCAATTGAAATATTTGCCACTCAGTTAAGCCATGCTGGAAGATATACTTGTGTTGCCAGGAATGCAGCTGGTTCTGCACATCGACATGTGAGCCTTTATGTCCAAGGTATGAAAGGTTATTTATTCATTAAAATTTTGCTGTTGTACTTTTCTAAGTCATGTTTATTCTTGACAGGTGGTACCATCTAGAGTCATAAACCACAGTAATATTTTGGGGATATGAAAGCCTGATAGATGTTCTTCAACAGACTAAAGAAAACATACAGATGACAAACCACACAAAAACAACTCCTAAATTATTTGTCTTCTTGAATTTTTATGATCTGTTTCTGATTTTAGTCTTTTCTATGGAGTTCTTCTAATGGAACCTGGCTATAGTAACAAGACTCAAAAAATGTGATGTGACTGCTATTTGCTTTTCCCTGGGACAATGAAATCACTAATATTTTGGAATTTTGAATTCAGGCATGTTTAATCTCATGGCTACTGTAGATATTTATGCTACTAACTAGAGCCTTTGCTTATTTCTGCTGTTTGGTTCTTATAGAGCCTCCAGTCATTCAGCCTCAGCCAAGTGAACTAGCCGTCATTCTAAACAATCCCATTTTATTACCATGTGAAGCAACAGGGACTCCCAGTCCTTTCATCACTTGGCAAAAGGAAGGTATCAATGTCATCACTTCAGGTACTGTTTCAATCAAGAAAATAATGGCAACTCAGTTTTATAATTCAGAAGTCTGTATGATTTTTTTAATGAAAATAAAAATTCTTCTCACTCTGCTTTTGTAACTATGATGTAGGTAGAAGCCATGCAGTTCTTCCTCGTGGTGGCTTGCAGATCTCCAGAGCTGTCAGAGAGGATGCTGGTACTTACATGTGTGTGGCTCAGAATCCAGCTGGTACAGCCTTGGGCAAAATCAAGTTAAATGTCCAAGGTACCTAAATAATAAATCTCTATGTTCTCATTGCAAAGATGCTTATAATAGTGTATATCAAAATTCATATATCTAAAGTAATGATGCCACCATAGTTCTTAATTAACATTCTTAGTTTACATTATCCTATATGTTTTTCTATTAACCTCATGAAGGAAAAAATTTAGTGCTTGGGTGTTTTGGGGCATTATTTGTATATGAAAACTGAGGCATCTCATGATATTTTAAATTTCTGTGAACCTCTATTTGGTACTTTCATTGTAGCACATATTTAAGGTGATTTTTAAAACTATTCTCTCTGTAATACTACTTTGTATATATTACAAAATACTGGATTGTAATATCCACTTAAGAAACATCATAAATTTTTAAAATTTTAAAGAATCACCAATAAGAGTCATGAAACAAAAAAATAAATCATAATTGCAATTAAACCAGCTTGATGGAAAAAAATATTCTGAAGACAGTGGGGCTTTTTTCACATTTAACTTATATTTTCTTGATGTAATATTCATATCTTACATGCATTGTTTTTGTGGATCAAGACGTGACCTAGAGATGGGTTCCGAGCTGCTCAGTTTGCATGGCTGATTTGAATTTCCTTGTAGTGTGATTTTCTTATGGTGAATTAATAACTGCAGTAAAGCTCACTTATCTGCAGATTGTAAATCTAATTTATTTGTATTTTTCAACACTTCTTTAACAAGTGTTTATTGGGATAATAAGTAGAAATACATTGACCATTATAGATATGATCCTTTCCTTATAGTGTGGAGAAGGAAAAAAATGAAACTACCAAATAAATGAAATTATGATAAATTCTGACATATGCTATGCAGAGGGAAAACAAAAGGCTGAGATGGAGAACAGTGGGAAAATGTGGGGACCACTTTACACTAGTGGTTAAAGTAGGCTTTAACCTACTGATGGGGGTACCATTGGAGCTGAGACCTGAATGATGAGCTAGGATGAGCCATGTAAAGGTAGCAGAGTGTCCAAGGAAGAGCGGGCAGCATGTGCAACGGCCCCAAGGCAGGTAAGGGTAAGAAAAGAAGCGTGCCAGTGTGGCTGAAGCATGTGCACGGCCCCAAGGCAGGTAAGGGTAAGAAAAGAAGCGTGCCAGTGTGGCTGACGGTAATGAACGTGGGAAGGCTGGCAAAATGTGAAGGAGGTCAGAAGAGAAAGTGGGACCAGTGCACGGAGTGCCCGAAGGACCAGAGGAGGGGTAAGGTTTCCTTCTGTGTGCAATGTTGAAGCCTTTTGATGATTTAACCAAGACTCGTGTTTGGTTTTAGGAAGACCTCTTTTGCTGGTATATAGATAATGATTTCGAGAAAGCACAAGACTAGAGCTGGAAGCACTAGTAAAGTGCTCTAGGCATCATGTGATACAGTCTGGCTGGGAGTGCGAGTGGGTGTGTGAGTTGCAGGGGAAAATGAACAAGAAGTGGTGGATTCAAGAACTCTTTGGAGATGTAATTGCCAGGATTGCTGATTAATCAGATTGGGAGGTTAGGAAAAGAGAAGAGTTAATCATGTTTCCTGGGCTTTGGGCCTGAGCTAGAGATGGGAGATAGTGCTGTGAGGGTTGCAAGGGGAGGAACTGGTTTGCGAGGAAGGAAAGCGTGACTTCTGTTTAATCGTGTTAGATGTGGTAAACTATTAGAAATCCTAGCAGAGATGTCAAAAAAGTGTTGAATATTTATGAATTCAGAACTCAAGGGAGAAGTATAGTCTAAGATATAAATTTGGAAGTAATCAGGGTATTTCAGTCTATAAGACTGGATGAGAATTTGCACCGAAAAGAGCTTAAGGACAAAGCCCCAGAACTCTGCATTGTTAAGAGGTCTGAGAAAAGAGAGGACACTGGAAAAGAATACAAAGGAGAGGGAAGAGATGACAGAGGAAAACTAGATGGAGGCTAGGAGAGGACAGTGTTTCAAGAAGGGAGTAGACAGCTTTTTTAATGCAAGCGAAAGGTCAGTTAGAATGATGACCAAGAAATGTTCATTGGTTTTGGCAACACTGAGGTCATAGAAAAGAATTAGGGTTTTTCCCTTCACTAATTGATTAAAACTATTGATATGAAAAAAAAGAAACACTTTTTTTCAAAAAAGAAAAAGAAACACTTTGAACAATTAACAGCATTTCAATACTCCAAAATGGGAAAATGTGGGGACCACTTTACACTAGTGGTTAAAGTAAGCTTTAACTTGGTAGGGGGGCGGGATACTATTGGAGCTGAGGCGGGTACCACTGGAGCTGAGACCTGAATGATGAGCTAGGATGAGCCATGTAAAAGTAGCAGAGTGTCCAAGGAAGAGAGGGCAGCATGTGCAGTAGCCCCAAGGCAGGAAAGGGTAGAAAAGCTCAGTAGAATATCCTTAGTGTAATCTATTGTAAACACTAGGAATCTATTGTAAACACTAGGAAGAAAAATCCTAATCATAAGCCCTTCCACCATTTTCTGAAGAAGTGGAAAGAGTTCTATCTATATACCGTCAACCCTTGACCAACACGGTTTGAACCGTGCAGGTCCACTTATACATGGATTTTTTTTTTCAGTAGTATATACTACGTTACTGTACAATCCAAGGTTGGTTGAATCTGCAGATGCAAAAACCACAGATACAGAGGAGACAAGGATACAGAGGGCCAACTATAAGTTATATTCAGATTTTCGGTAGCACACAGGGTCGTCATCCCTAACCCCTGCATTGTTCAAGGGTTAATTGTAATTCTTTTCCATATTCTACTTCTTTATTCCTTTATTCATTAACAAAATACCTTGTTAAATATGGCCACTGTATATGAGATCATAAGCACTGTAGGAAACGCATGAATAAAAGGATCTTTGAGCAGGTGAACAATTTCCAAACCTTGAAGGGGTCTATTTTGGAAGTTTTAAGTAGCTGATGAATCACAATACATGTATGTTAAAGAAAATACCTCTGTCAACACAGTCTAAGTTTTCTAGACGTGAAATCCCTCATGAGTACATGTTTATATCCTTATTTAAAATTGATTATCATTTATATTTGTTGACTAGATAGAGAATAATTTTCTACAATGGGTTCAATGAATTTTCTTTTCCAACGCAAACAAGCTATAGCAATCCTTTAGTGATGATATGGTAAAGTCAGGGCTTTGTTTCTTGTCAATGTGACTTCACTTTGCTAGAGTAATACTGTAGTGTGAAAATGGTACATTCTTGCTTTTAAGATAACATTAAAACCTTGTATCTTTTAGTTCCTCCAGTCATTAGCCCACATCCTAAGGAATATATCATTGCTGTGGATAAGCCCATCATGCTACCCTGTGAGGCAGATGGCCTCCCACCACCTGACATTGTGTGGCATAAAGATGGGCATGTAATTATGGAATCAGTCCGCCAGCGCATCCTCAGCTCTGGAGCTCTGCAAATAGCATTTGCTCAGCCTGGTGATGCTGGCCAGTACACGTGCACAGCAGCTAATGTGGCAGGATCAAGCAGTACGAGCACCAAGCTCACTGTCCATGGTAGGTTGTTTAGCATAAATCATTTTCAGTGTGCTACATTACCATGGCAAAGAAAAAAAACACCAGGAAAAAAAATACGATGAAAATCAAAACAATGTAAAACAGTAATGAAGAGTGGAGTGTGTGTGTTCATGTGGTATGTAGGTACACTTGCCCTTCAAATATGTTTTTGGTAGGCTATGTTTATTCGTGTGTGCACATATGTGTGTGACAAAGAGAGATTTTATTAATAAAGCCAGGATAATTAATGTGTTGCCAGTCCCTTCATAATGTGATTATTGGGATCTTTAATTTGGTTTATGAGGAGTCCATTTGTTTTGTTATTCTTATGCTTTGCTTTTCAAGTTGCAAGTCATCTTGGCTCAAAACTAATCACCGTGTGACCGACATTATAAATGTAATGTGAATCTAATGAGAATTGGAGATCTATTTGATTCATTATTTTAAAGTATGTAGCAAAATATTTACAGGTATATTTGAATAATAGAAAAAATACCATTTTTTCCTTTGCATTCAGACAACTAACAAAATACCTAAAGATCAGCATTGAAATATTTTAGTTGTTATTTTGTTATTTTTTTAATTGTATACTTTTAAGACTAAAGGTAGAATACCTATTAATATCAGTGGTAAGAAACAATAAGTAAATTAAACTGTTTCCAACTACAATTTTCAGAGGTAACTCTTGTTTTAATGATGAGTTTCTACTTTTTCCCTTTTTAAAAAATTTGTGAAAGCTGTTTTTTATCTTTCAGGTGTATTTGAATTTTCTACAGTTTTATACCTGCTTTCAGTTAATATAATTGAACTAATTAATACACATTAGTCCTTTAGTTTCAAGTAAATAATATTCCTTCTTTCAAGTGTTTGTAGAAAATTTACCAAAATTGACCATATACTTAACAACAAAGAAATTGTTAATAATAATTTAAAAGTATAGGCCACAATTCCTGCCCACAACGCAATAAAGCTAGAAATGTGTAATGAACTTTTAATGCCAAAACCCCAACCCCAGCCAAATTAAAAAATACCATTCTAGTCAACAAGTAGGTCAAAGAATATGGTTTTATTTTCAGATTATTTAGGAAATAATAAAAATAAGGACACCACATATCAAAATGTATGGTGTGTGGCCAAACTATAATCAAATATAAAGTCACAGCCTTAAAATTTTCATTTTGAAAAAGAATGAATTTAAGAAAATATACTAATGCTGCAACTTTGTAACCATTAGAAGAGTTGAAGTATAAACTCCAAGGAAACCAGGATAAAGCAGATAATAAAAATATAGCATACATTAATGAAAAATGAATATTTGTGACATACCATTCAGCAAAATAGATTTTTGATTTTCCATATTATCTATTGTTTATGCATATAATCATTCACATAATCATTATATATTTACTCATATAATAAAAAAATAATTTTTGCTGAAACCAATTGTTCTAAAAAATGTCATTAAGATTGATCCATTTCTCAGCAATGTATTTTAATAATTCCAAAATTTATTGTTTTGGGAGGGAAGTATATTTTTACTTTTTTGGTTTTTTTCTTATTAGTCATCCATTTTATACACATCAGTTGTATACATGTCAATCCCAATCGCCCAATTCATCACACCACCACCCTGCAGGTTTCCCCCATTGATGTCCATACGATTTTTTTCTCTACTTCTGTGTCTCAGTTTCTGCTCTGCAAACTGGTTCATCTGTTCCATTTTCTAGGTTCCACATGTATGCGTTAATATAAGATTTTTTTTTTTTCTCTTTTTGACTTACTTCACTCTGTATGACAGTCTCTAGATGCATCCACGTTTCTACAAAAGACCCAGTTTTGTTCCTTTTTATGGCTGAGTAATATCCCATTGTATATATATACCACATCTTCTTTATCCATTTGTCTGTCAATGGGCATTTAGGTTGCTTCTATGACCTGGCTATTGTAAATAGTGCTGCAGTGAACATTGGGGTGCATGTGTCTTTTTGAATTATGGTTTTCTCTGGGTATATGCCCAGTAGTGGGATTGCTGGGTCATGCGGTAATTCTATTTTTAGTTTCTTAAGGACCCTCCATACTGTTCTCCATAGTGGCTGTATCAATTTACATTCCCACCAACAGTGCAAGAGGGTTCCCTTTTCTCCACACCCTCTCCATCATTTCTTGTTTGTAGATTTTCTGAGGATGCCCATTCTAACTGGTGTGAGGGGATGCCTCACTGTAGTTTTGATTTGCATTTCTCTAATAATTAGTGATGTTGAGCAGCTTTTCATGTGCTTCTTGGCCATTTGTATGTCTTCTTTGGAGAAATGTCTATTTAGGTCTTCTGCCCATTTTTGTTTTGGATTGTTTGTATTTTTAATATTGAGCTGCATGAGCTGTTTATATATTTTGGAGATTAATCCTTTGTCCGATGATTCATTTACAAATATTTTTTCCCCCTACTGAGGGTTGTCTTTTCATCTTCTTTATGGTTTCCTTTGCTGTGCAAAAGCTTTGAAGTTTCATTAGGTCCCATTTGTTTATTTTTGTTTTTATTTCCATTACTCTAGGAGTTGGATCAAAAAAGATCTTGCTGTGATTTATGTCAAAGAGTGTTCTTTCTGTGTTTTCCTCAAAGAGTTTTATAGTGTCTGGTGTTACATTTAGGTCTCTAATCCATTTTGAGTTTATTTTTGTGTATGGTGTTAGGGAGTGTTCTAATTTCATTCTTTTATATTAGCTGTCCTGTTTTCCCAGCACCACTTATTGAAGGGACCGTCTCTTCTCCATTGTATATCCTTACCTCCTTTGTGATAGGTTAGTTGACCATAGGTGCGTGGGTTTATTTCTGGGCTTTCTCTCCTGTTCCATTGATCTATATTTCTGTTTTTGTGCCAGTACCAAACTGTCTAGATTACTGTAGCTTTGTAGTATAGTCTGAAGTCAGGGAGTCTGATTCCTCCAGCTCCGTTTTTTTCCCTCAAATCTGCTTTGGCTATTTGCAGTCTTTTGTGTCTCCATACAAATTTTAAGATTTTTTTGTTCTAGTTCTGTAAAAAATGCCATTGGTAATTTGATAGGGATTGCATTGAATCTGTACATTGCTTTTGGTAATATAGTCATTTTCACAATATTGATTCTTCCAATCCAAGAACATGGTATATCTCTCCATCTGTTGGTATCATCTTTAATTTCTTTCATCAGTGTCTTACAGTTTTCAGCATACAGGTCTTTTGTCTCCCTAGGTAGGTTCATTCCTAGGTATTTTATTCTTTTGGTTGCAATGGTAAATAGGAGTGTTTCCTTAATCTCTCTTTCAGATTTTTCATCATTAGTGTATAGGGATGCAAGAGATTTCTGTGCATTAATTTTGTATCGTGCAACTTTACCAAATTCATTGATTAGCCCTAGTAGTTTTCTGTTGGCATCTTCAGGATTCTCTATGTATAGTATCATGTCATCTGCAAACAGTGACAATTTTGCTTCTTCTTTTACAGCTTGTATTCCTTTTATTTCTTTTTCTTCTCTGATTGCCATAGCTATCCAAAACTATATTGAATAATAGTGGTGAGAGTGGACATCCTTGTCTTATTCCTGATCTTAGATGCAATGCTTTCAGTTTTTCACCATTGAGAATGATGTTTGCTCTGGGTTTGTTGTATATGGCCTTTATTATGTTGAAGTAGGTTCCCTCTATGCCCACTTTCTGGAGAGTTTTTATCATAAATCGGTGTTGAATTTTGTTAAAAGCTTTTTCTGCATCTATTGAGATGATCTTATGGTTTTTGTTCTTCAATTTGTTAATATGGTGTATCACATTGATTGATTTGCGTATACTGAAGAATCACTGCGTCTCTCGGATAATCTCACTTAATCATGGTGTATGATCCTTTTAATGTGTTGCTGGATTCTGTTTGCTAGTATTTTGCTGAGGATTTTTGCATCTATATTCATCAGTGATATTGGTCTGTAATTTTCTATTTTGTAGTGTCTTTGTCTGGTTTTGGTATCAGGGTGATGGTGGCCTCACAGAATGAGTTTGGGAGTGTTCCTCCCTCTGCAATTTTTTGGAAGAGTTTGAGAAGGATGGGTGTTATCTCTTCTCTAAATGTTTGATAGAATTCACCTGTGAAGCCATCTGGTCTTGGACTTTTGTTTCTTGGAAGAATTTTAATCACAGTTTCAATTTCATTACTTGTGGTTGGTCTGTTTATATTTTCTGTTTCTTCCTGGTTCAGTCTTGGACATTCTACCTTTCTAAGAATTTGTCCATTTCTTCCAGGTTGTCCATTTTATTGGCATAGAGTTGCTTGTAGTAGTCTCTTAGTATGCTTTGTATTTCTGCCGTGTCAGTTGTAACTTCTTCTTTTTCATTTCTATAAAATTAGAAATTTATTGATTTGAGTCCTCTCCTTCTTTTTCTTGGATGAGTCTGGGTAATGGTTAATCAATTTTGTTTATCTTCTCAAAGAACCAGCTTTTAGTTTTATTGATCTTTGCTATTGTTTTCTTTGCTTCTATTTCATTTATTTCTGATCTGATCTTTATGATATCTTTCCTTCTGCTAACTTTGGGTTTTGTTTGTTCTTCTTTCTCTAGGTCCTTTAGGTGTAAGGTTAGATTGTTTATTTGAGATGTTTCTTGTTTCTTGAGGTAGGCTTGTATAGCTAAAAACTTCCCTCTTAGAACTGCTTTTGCTGCATCCCATAGGTTTTGGATCGTCGTGTTTTCACTGTCATTTGTCTGTAGGCATTTTTTGATTTCCTCTTTGATTTCTTCAGTGATCTCTTGGTTATTTAGTAACGTATTGTTTAGCCTCCCTGTGTTTGTTTTTTTTACGTTTTTTCCCTGTAATTGATTTCAAATCTCATAGTGTTGTGGTCAGAAAAGATGCTTGATATGATTTCAATTTTCTTAAATTTACTGAGGCTTTATTTGTGACCCAAGATGTGATCTATCCTGGAGAATATTCCATGTGCACTTCAGAAGAAAGTGTAATCTACTGTTTTTGGATGGAAAGTCCTATGAATATCAATTAAATCTGTCTGGTCTATTGAGTCATTTAAAGCTTGTGTTTCCTTATTAATTATCTGTTCAAATAATCTGTCCATTGGTGTAAATGAGGTGTTAAAGTCCCCCACTGTTATTGTGTTACTGTTGATATCCTCTTTTATAGCTGTTAGCAGTTGTGTTATGTATTGAACTGCTCCTATGTTGGGTGCATATATATTTATAATTGTTATATCTTCTTCTTGGATTGATCCCTTGATCATTACGTAGTGTCCTTCCTTGTCTCTTGTACCATACTTTATTTTAAAGTCTATTTTATCTGATATGAGAATTGCTACTCCAGCTTTCTTTTGATTTCCGTTTGCATGGAATATCTTTTTCCATCCCCTCACTTTCAGTCTGTATGTGTCCTAGGTCTGAAGTGCATCTCTTGCAGACAGCATATATATGGGTCTTGTTTTTGTATCCATTCAGCAAGCCTGTGTCTTTTGGTTGGAGCACTTAATCCATTCACTTTTAAGGAAATGATCGATATGTATGTTCCTATTGCCATTTTTTTAATTGTTTTAGGTTTGTTTTTGTAGGTCCTTTTCTTCTCTTGTGTTTCCCACTTAGAGAGGTTCCTTTAGCATTTGTTGTGGAGCTGGTTTGGTGGTGCTGAATTCTCTTAGTTCTTGCTTGTCTGTAAAGCTTTTGATTTCTCCCTTGAATCTGAATGAGATCCTTGCCAGGTAGAGTGATCTTGGTTGTAGGTTCTTCCCTTTCATCACTTTAAGTATATCATGCCACTCCCTTCTGGCTTGTAGAGTTTCTGCTGAGAAATCAGCTGTTAACTTTATGGGAGTTCCCTTGTATGTTATTTGTCGTTTTTCCCTTGCTGCTTTCAATAATTTTTGTCTTTAATTTTTGCCAATTTGATTACTCTGTGTCTCAGCGTATTTCTCCTTGGGTTTATCCTGTATGGCACTCTCTGCGCTTCCTGGACTTGGGTGGCTATTTCCTTTCCCATGTTAGGGAAATTTTCAACTATTATCTCTTCTAATATTTTCTCGGGTCCTTTCTCTTTCTCTTCTCCTTTTGGGACCCCTATAAATGTGAATGTTGTTGCATTTAATGTTGTCCCAGACGTCTCTTAGGCTGTCTTCAATTGTTTTCATTCTTTTTTCTTTACTGTGTTCAGCAGCAGTGAATTCCACCATTTTGTCTTCCAGGTCACTTATCCATTCTTCTGCCTCAGTTATTCTGCTATTGATTGCTTCTAGTATAGTTTTCATTTCAGTTATTGTATTGTTCATCTCTGTTTGTTCTTTAATTCTTGTAGGTCTTTGTTAAACATTTCTTGCATCTTCTCGATCTTTGCCTCCATTCTTTTTCCAAGGTCCTGGATCATCTTCAGATCATTCTTAATTCTTTTTCTGGAAGATTGCCTGTCTCCATTTCAGTTAGTTGTTTTTCTGGGGTTGTATCTTGTTCCTTCATCTGGTACATAGCCCTCTGCCTTTTCATCTGACTATCTTTCTGTGAATGTGGTTTTTGTCCCACAGGCTGCAGGATTGTAATTCTTCTTGCTTCTGCTGTCTGCCCTCTTGTGGATGAGGCTATCTAAGAGGCTTGTGGAAGTTTCCTGATGGGAGGGACTGGTGGTTGATAGAGCTCAATAAATCTTTAATCTGCTTGTCTGCTGATGGGTGGGGCTGGGTTCCCTCCCTGTTGGTTGTTTGGTCTGAGACAACCCAACACTGGAGCCTATCTGGGCTCTTTGGTGGGGTTTATGGTGGACTCTGGGAGGGCTCACGCCAAGGAGTACTTCCCAAAACTTCTGCTGCCAGTGTCCTTGTCTCTTGGTGAGCCACAGCTGCCCCCCGCCTCTGCAGGAGACCCTCCACCACTAGCAGGTAGGTCTGGTTCAGTCTCCTATGGGGCCACTGCTCCTTCCCCTTTGTCCCAATGCGCACACTACTTTGTGTGTGCCCTCCAAGAGTGGAGTCTCTGTTTCCCCCAGTCCTGTCGAAGTCCTGCAATCAAATCTCACTAGCCTTCAAAGTCTGATTCTCTAGGAATTCCTCCTCCCGTTGCCGGACCCCCAGGTTGGGAAGCCTGACATGGGGCTCAGAACCTTCACTCCAGTGGGTGGACTTCTGTGACATAAGTGTTCTCCAGTTCGTGAGTCACCCACCCAGCAGTCACGGGATTTGATTTTATTGTGGTTGCGCCCCTCCTACCGTCTCATTGCAGCTTCTCCTTTGTCTTTGGATGTGGGGTATCTTTTTTGGTGAGCTCCAGTGTCTTCCTGTTGATGATTGTTCAGCAGTTAGTTGTGATTCCAGTGCTCTTGCAAGAGGGAGTGAGCGCACATCCTTCTACTTCACCGTCTTGAACCAATCTCTATTTTTACTTTTTGAGCCAAGTATTCTTAATATTTTTTATCCCTTTCTTTTAGAAGTGAATATCTTAGTTCCAGGTTCACTAAAGTATTTGTTAGTACCCTGAAATAGTCAGTTGTCCTTTCTATATTGCCTAAATTCTATTTCAAAAAAATTTGAGGCAAAGGCAGTATTTGCACAGAATTATGAAATCACTGTAAAAATTTCTTTGTGGCAATATAAAAACTGAATTAAATGTCTTTACCAGTTTTACTTGCATTTGTTGTAACACGTGAAATATTGCAATAATTAGATTTTTCTTTAGCACTTTGTGATATTTAATATGGGGTGAGTATTTTACAGTGTTTTTAACTAAGGACTTTTATTAGTCTATCCTCACAATATCTCTGTGATACAAATCTAGCAATTATACAACTATAGAAGCATTTTTGGTTTTAGTTGCTCTTGTTTATTTTACTTCACTGCAATAAGCAAAAGAAACTCAAGTAAGGAAAAGTCAGGAAGTCAAATAAAATCTAAATCTTTCTCACCAGTTCTATGTCTTTTTTTCAGAAATTGATATTCAACAAGTACAGATGCATTAGAATTCTTGCTAGCATCAAAAATATGGATTGCTTTCATAGTAAGAAACAAGTAAACGGCTTGATAAATTTTGTTAGTATTTCTAGCAAGTTACCCTCAAGAAAGTCTATTCTGTGTTAATTTTCAGTGTGAATAAAGATATTATTGAATTCAACATCCTGAATACCTATCATTTTTAAACTCTTCATAGTACCACCTAGAATTCAAAGTACAGAAGTACATTACACCGTCAATGAGAATTCACAAGCCGTTCTTCCATGTGTGGCTGATGGAATCCCCACACCAGCAATTAACTGGAAAAAAGACAATGTTCTTTTGGCTAACTTGTTAGGAAAACACACTGTCGAACCCTATGGGGAGCTCATTCTGGAAAACGTTGTGGTAAGTTTAATAGACACGAATAGATACATTAAGCCAGATTATTGATTCACTTTTTTACATTTAGTGACTTAGCTCGGAAATGTATTTTTTAATAATGAAAGGAAAGAAAGTACTCTTATAAATTCAGGTCAAAAAATTAATTTTACACATATTTCATTTTATGTCCCCGAGAATAGTATTTAGCAGATCGTGAGAACTTGTAAGTGGCCTCCTTCTAAAATTATTTTATTTTTGTGGAAATCTGTGTTTACCAGGAAAAATTCTAAGCCTCTGTTATATTCCATGTTTGTAACGATGCATGAGGATGGTTAGAAGAGTAGAGATGTAAGAATGTCTGATGTATTGTTAAGCAAATACAAAAAGCAGGCTTTTTGCTCTTTTTGGGTTTTTAAATAACTCTTAGTCTTAGGGATCAGTGCAAGCTGGGGTTTTTGAATATTCTTAGGTGGTACTTCACCAGTCTGCAAAACTGTAGCTATGGGAAGCATCTCAGTTTTTCAGTGTGAGCCCACTTGAAGAGGAATCTGTATCTATGCATACCACATGGCTTTTTAAAAAATTATCATGTGGTTTGAGAGTATCAACACTTGGTACTAAATATTAAACATGATTAAAATGTGAATCACTTTCAGAGCTTTTGTGCCTATCTTATTCCTTTTCATTACCCTTCAAAGTGCTTAAATTTCATTACAAAGTCTTCATAGAATTAAATTTGAACAAATTAAAATGATAAATTGATCACATTCACTTCACAGTATAATTTCAGCCTTTAGCCAGACGCCTGGAATTACCAGATAAATAGCTCTAGTGATAGGTTAACTCTGTCTCGTGTGCTAGTAGAAATTGTATTTATTCAAATCTAAGTTTCCATCAATTCTAAGATGCACCAATATTTTATGTGCCACTAAGACAAAAATATATAGTCAAGGACTTCCCTGGTGGCATAGTGGTTAAGAATCCACCTGCCGATGCAGGGGACACAGGTTCGATCCCTGGTCTGGGAAGATCCCACATGCCTCGGAGCAACTAAGCCCATGCGCCACAACTACTGAGCCTGTGCTCTAGAGCCCGCGAGGCACAACTACTGAGCCCGCATGCTGCAACTACTGAAGCCTGCACACCTAGAGCCTGTGCTCCGCAACGAGAAGCCACCGCAATGAGAAGCCCGCACACTGCAACGAAGACCCAACACAGCCAAAAAATAAATAAATAAAAAAAACATTTTGGGCTTCCCTGGTGGCGCAGTGGTTGGGAGTCCGCCTGCCGATGCAGGGGACGCTGGTTCGTGCCCCGGTCGGGGAGGATCCCGCGTGCCACGGAGCGGCTGGGCCTGTGAAACATGGCCGCTGGGCCTGCGCGTCCGGAGCCTGTGCTCTGCGGTGGGAGGGGCCGCAACAGTGAGAGGCCCGCATACCGCAAAAAAAAAGGGAAAAAAAAAAATATATATATATATATAGTCAAGTAAACTAGAGAAGATCATCAATTTTTAAGTTTTATCCCAAATTCAGAGATATTAAAAGTTAAAACTATGAATTTTAGAATTGATAAAATAAGGATAAATTTGTTTGCTTGTTTGTTTGTTTAAGCTGGTAAATATCTCCAGTAGGGATTACTCCCAGGTTCAAGAATGTTGAATTAGGCCCCTTAATCACTCTTAGACCTGAAGAAATTAAGTAAGAAAAGTTTAGACTTTTAGTGAGACAGTGACTCAGATACATTAAGAAATATATCAACAATCAGGTAGCTTATAAAAACTGGATGAAGGACACAAATGATAAGAAGTCTGTTTGTGAATAATATGTACAATCCAGATTTTCAAAAGCTTTACTTCCATGAAATCCTTGATTTTAAACTTAAGTTGTTATAACCTGGGAATTTTAAGAATAGCTAAGTGGTGTCAGAGTGGGGAGACCTTTACGTGGATTATGATTTATTCCTGTTTGCCCTTAAAGAAATTAGTATACAACCAACCAAATTTAGATTATATCTATAATGAGTAATTACAATTTTTATGCTGCATTTCCAATCAGTTTTTTGATGCTTCAATGCAAAAATATATATTCTTGGGCTTCCCTGGTGGCGCAGTGCTTGAGAGTCCGCCTGCCGGTGCAGGGGACGCGGGTTCGTGCCCCGTTTCGGGAGGATCCCACGTGCCGCGGAGCGGCTGGGCCCGTGAGCCATGGCCGCTGAGCCTGCGCGTCCGGAGCCTGTGCTCCGCAAATGGGAGAGGCCACAACAGTGAGAGGCCCGCATAACGCAAGAAAAAAAAAAATTTTTTATATATATATATATATATATATATATTCTTAAACTTTTTAAAAAGAAGAAAAAGTCTGTAATATGGACCTTAATGCAGTCAGAAGCATTCAGTCATTAATTCAACAAATATTTATTTATCAGTGTGATCAACACTGATTTAGGCACTGGGAATAAATACATCAGGGAACAAAGGAATCAAAGATCCTTGCCCTCGTGGAGTTTATTTCTAGAGGAGGGAGATAGACAATAACAAATAAAAATAAACAATGTATTGTTTCATACCAGTTGCCAAAAGAAAACAACTGGTATGAAAAATAGAAGAGCAGGGTAAAGGGGATCAGAAGTTGGAGGAGTACAGGTTACATTTTTTTTTTTTTCTTTTTGCGATACGCATGTTGTGGCCTCTCCCGTTGCGGAGCCGCGCAGGCTCAGCGGCCGTGGCTCATGGGCCCAGCCGCTCCGCGGCATGTGGGATCTTCCCCGACCGGGGCACGAACCCGTGTCCCCTGCAACGGCAGGCGGACTCTCAACCACTGCGCCACCAGGGAAGCCCCAGGTTACACTTTTAAATAGCATAGTCAGAGTAAATGTCCTTTGGGAAGGAGACATTTTGAGCAAAATTTGAAGGAAGTGAGTTAGCTAAGCAAATATCTGGAAGAGGAGCATCCCAGGCAGAGAAAACTGGGATTCTCCTCCCCCAGATTTTGGGGGCAGAGAACGCAAGAAGGTAAGGTAGGAACATGTCTGATGTATTTGAGAAACAGAAGGCCAGTGAAAGCAAAGAAGAAAAAGAATGAAAAGAGAGAGAAAGAAGTCAGAGAAAAATGAAAGCCAGATACATGTAGTGTCCTGCAGGTCATAACAATTTTGCATTTACTCTGAGTAACATCAGAATCCATTACAGGTTTTGAGCAGGGGAACAATGTGGTCTGCCTTATGTTTTTGCAACATTGCATTGGCTCCTCCTCCCCCTTCTTCCCACCCCTCTTCCTCCTCCTCCTATTCCATGAGAATACACGGTAGGGAGGCAAGGATAGAAACAGAAAAGACCAGTTGGGAAGATGGTCTGGAGGCAGAGGAGAGATTATAGGACTCAAAGCTGAACATTAGGTCAATCCACATCTCTGACCCAATTTCATTCCTTTTTATGGCTGAGTAATATTCCATTGTATATATGTACCACATCTTCTTTATCCAGATACTATGTGTAAAATGGACAACTGATGGGAACATGCTGTACAGCACAGGGAACACACCTAGTGCACTGTGGTAACCTAAATGGGAGGGAGGTCCAAAAGGGAGGGGATATCTGTATGCATATGGCTAATTCATTTTGTTGTGCAGTTGAGGCTAACACAGAATTGTAAAGCAACCATACTCCAATAAAAATTAATTAAAAAGGGCTTCCCTGGTGGCGCAGTGGTTGAGAGTCCGCCTGCCGATGCAGGGGACACAGGTTCGTGCCCCGGTCCGGGAAGA
>NW_006777506.1:1447950-1511813 GCF_000442215.2 Lipotes vexillifer
AAAAAAAAAAAAAAAAAAAAAAAAATTAATTAAAAAAAAAAAGCTGAACATTAGCAGAGAAGGGGTGAGAGGTGATTGGATTTTGCACATACTTTGAAGCTAGGATTCCCTAGCTAGATAGCAAGTAGAGTCTGAAAAAGAAAAGAATAAAGGATAACTCAAATGTCTGAGAACAAAGGCATGAACAACTGGAAGAACAAAGTAGCCATCAACTGAGATGGTGTGAAGGCTGCAGATAGAACAGGAAGGGGAAATGGGGAGTTCAGTTTTGGATATGAGTGTGAGGTGTCTTTTAGACATCTAAGCAGAGAGTTGGAATGAAAAGTTTAATGTAGTTGGAATTTGGAAGAAAGATCTGGGCTGGACATCCTGTTACTCATCAGTAGATAGATGATATTTAAAGCCATAAGACTGGATGAGATCACCAAAGAGGTGAGTGCAGATACAGAAGAAAAGAGAACTAAGACTGAGCCCTCTCACATACCAACGTAAAGACATTAATGTGGAGGGGAAGCCAGCAAAAGGAGATGGAAAAGGAGCAACCAGTGAAGTAGGAAGGAAACTAGGGGAATGGGGTGTCCTGGAAGCCAAGTGAAGACATGGTTTTAAAAAGAAGGAAGCCAGAATTGTGTCTAATGCTGCCAATACATCTAATAAAGTGAGTGCCAAGAGCTGGATTTAGCAAGTGAAATTTTGGAATTGCAGGTGTTATTGCCCTTACTCTTGCCATTTCCTTTGATAATTTTGGTGGACTTTGGTGCCACATTACCCAGAGAGCCAACTATGCTGTCAAGATTCTAACAGCCTTTGAGACTATTTGCTCTTTATTTGTACATTGCAGTACAGCAGTTGATGTTTAATAAACTTTAAAGTTTTCTGAGATCTTATTGTTATAAATTCTATAGTTCTATAAGGTATGGGCTTTGGTTTAAATTCTTATACATTTTAAATTATGTTATTTAAAAAGGTTCAGACTACAAGATGGAAATTTAAACTGTCTTTAAAGAAGAGTGCTCCTTTGGGGACCAAGCTATGTAATTTTATGTATTATATGTAGTATAATGTAAGATTAAGTAATTTTAAGCCGTATGATTTTTCTTTCTTTAAGCCAGAGGATTCTGGCACCTATACCTGCATTGCTAACAATGCTGCAGGTGAAGACACACACACCGTCAGCTTGACTGTGCATGTTCTCCCCACTTTTACTGAACTTCCTGGAGATGTGTCATTAAATAAAGGAGAACAGCTACGATTAAACTGTAAAGCAACTGGTATTCCATTGCCCAAGTTAACATGGACCTTCAATAACAATATTATCCCAGGTTGGTAATTTAATTCTTAAGAAGTGAATAGTACACCCATAGAGAACTCAAAACCAATCTCCATTTTTTTTTTTTAAAGCCCAGGAGCCCTCATCCCTGGGAGGACAAGTGTCTCTATTTGTTAGACTTTATGACCAGCATAAAGATATTGTCTGTAAAGAGAAATTGTTGCATATCCCAAAATTGAGTTCTGAAGTACTGCATTTACAAACGCCTTTTGCTGGAAAATTAGTAAATAAGCTTGAGTTTTCTCTGCTATAAAGATTTATGTTAATCACTAGAATTCACCAACTGTATCACCTTAACAATAATAGTATATCTTACTAAAGAAAAATAAACTCTAAAAAACTTAATCAGTACTCTTTTCTGAAGGCGTAGTACTAACTTAGCTATTTAAATTTTTAAAGCTTAATTTTCCACATAATATTCAGCAGTATGAATCTTTAAAAGATAATTTGAATGGGAGAGAACATGCACGGTAAACATACTTAACATAATTAGATATTGGCTGGTCTAATCAAAACCTTATTTAGTATTGATTATTTTAGGATTAGCATGTTTATCTTATACTCTATTCCAAGTATTGTAAATACCTTTGTAAATATTTATATCATCATCACTTATGGAGAAGTTCAAATTATTACAAATTTAATCTTGTTGTTATTATTTATTACCTAACTAGCGTATATTTTCATGCTTTCCCCTCTGAGCTGCCAGGTCAGTTGAATTCTATTTTGATGTAAATTGTTTGGGAGGAAAAGTGGTATGAGAAATGAAATGGAAAATGTCATATTTCTGAGTGAAAGATTTTTTGAAACCCAGAGAGACTGAGCCAGCTTTAGGCAACCCTTTGAGATGAAAGGTGTACTTCAAATCAAAAATTAATTTTGAAAGATGTTTGTTTTCATTCTGTTCTCCTGTGCCTTCTTTTTTTTTCATTCTTCAAACAAGTGTCTAGAGACACAGCAAATAGCTCAGGAAGAAATCCCTGGAAAAGGCTCTCTCCTCCAATGTCATAATGAGATCTCTTTGGTTCAGTTGCTGACCAATTCATAAGTCTAACCTGCAAAATACTGAGCTGTACTGATTATTTTCCTAGGTTACTGAGAGGCATTTATGTTGCTTTCTACCTTGTTTCCTTCAGCCCACTTTGACAGTGTAAATGGACACAGTGAACTTGTTATTGAAAGGATGTCAAAAGAAGATTCGGGTACTTATGTGTGTACTGCAGAGAACAGCGTTGGTTTTGTGAAGGCAATTGGATTTGTTTATGTGAAAGGTAGATAAAAGTGTTCTATTTTTAATTTGTAATTTATTTATGATGAATGGTTTGTGTTTTGCCTCCTTATTGTATAGTAATACAATATAACTTCAATTTATTAATCCATTTAGTCTTATTTCACAGATATGCAAATTCATGACATAAAAAAAATTAATGAACATTCAACTCAAAAGTAGGTAAGCAGTATGTAAAGAGATCATTTGGCACAAAATGGAATCATCCACTTAGGTTATTGAAATGGACAAAATTATCTCATTGATTAGCATGAGCAATTAATTCTGGAAGATCCATGGGGCTCAAAAGTGGCTTTTCCCCTCTTCACTAAATTATCTTTTAAATAGATCAAAATCACAAAGAAATTATTGGAGCTTCCTTTTTCTTATACTCATCTTTTGTTATTTCCCCAGAACCTCCAGTCTTCAAAGGTGATTACCCTTCTAACTGGATTGAACCACTTGGTGGTAATGCAATCCTGAATTGTGAGGTGAAAGGTGATCCCGCCCCAACTATCCAGTGGAGCAGAAGGGGGATGGATATTGAAATTAGCCACAGAATTCGGCAACTTGGAAACGGCTCCCTAGCCATTTATGGCACTATAGTAAGTCACACTGGAATTGTCAGTATGCACTTTAACTGTCACAATCAATGCCTCTCTATAGGTGCCGTGGATGGGAAAAGTTTCTCATGCATTCCTATTTTAATCATAAAATCTGAATCAATGGGTTCTTTTAAAAAACTGAAACAATGGTTCAAATTGATGATTTTTAGCCCTTCAAAGAAGTACAAGCAATAAAATAATTTTGCTGCTTTGTTCTCCATCATTGACCTATTGTTCAACATCAGTAGATAACTTCCTCAAATCTGCTTTAGAATGCGGAAATTGAAGAATTACAACATTGTAAATTACAAAGAAATGTTAGATTTCATCACCAAGTCGATAACTATATTAGGCTGTCCAAAAGCTTCAGTAATTCAGACAGTGATTAGTACTTTAAGTTATTCTAATTTGGCGGTCAAGTGAATGAGATATTTTATCTGAAAAATTCTTAACTAGACTAAATGAGGGTAATTTGTTAACCTACTGTTGAATTAGTTAATTAGTATATACTATCCAATCACCTGCTCCAGTGGGCCACTCTCAGTCTTTTGTTCTCCTTGGCTTTATTTCATCCTTAGATGTTATTGGTTGTCCCTTCAATTTTGAGATGATTTCTACCTCTAGCTACACGAATGAGTCTCAGGCTTCTTCATTACTGCTTTACCCCCCTTTTCCTCTACACAAACATTACTACTTCTGAAGTCTTTGGTACCTCTTCTAATATCAATATTAATACTAATTTTTTTCCACCATACAATTTCAGATTCCTAACCCTGTACCTTCAACCCTGAAACTCTTTCAAGTTCCATTTACAGTTTCCTACTAGAAATCTCTATTTGGATAATGCATTGATACCCTGATTAAACACCTAAATCAACATCTGTCTCTCTCCTCCCACCCTCCTCCACTTCCTTCAATTCAGTTCCTCTTAACTGACTTACTCTTTCTATTAATAAGACCAGAATTCTTCTGTTCACAAGACCTTAGCAAAATCTGTGTCTCTAGTCATCAAATCTAAACTCATGTGGTCCTTATTTTCTATAACATATATGTATAAATTTGTGACTTACATTCTGTGATTTGTCATCATTAGTAAATTAGTTCCTCACTTTCTTTCCTACATTTCAAGCTTTCTAAATGGAGGCTAAGCTTAATGTTTTTTTTTAACATCCCCCATAAGAAAGAACTAGATATTCGTTGATTTGTTCTGATTATTTAATGCTTTTTAAGCTATCTATAAGAATAGTGTTGGCATTTTTCTTTAATAAGATAATTTTGGATAAATGATTGTAAAAAATGTGATTTTCTGCTTAGGTTTCCTGCCAGTTATTGTCCCCTGAAAGCAATGATAGGTTGTTCAGAAAAAAATTAAGCTAGGAATTTCTTTCTCTTCTTTTCTTTAAAAAAAAAATCTATTTATGTGGTTAAATATATGTAAGTTTTTCTATTTCCATTGAAATACCGTCTCAAAAACAAAACTGCATATAAACAAGCATCATGGTAATAAAAAGTGATTTGCGCTGTTCTATAGGCACATATTTTTATAAAACACTGCTTATTTCCATAGAATGAAGATGCCGGTGACTATACATGTGTAGCTACCAATGAAGCTGGGGTGGTGGAGCGCAGCATGAGTCTGACTCTGCAGAGTAAGCTGCTTAATCAAACTCTAATTAAACACTTGTTTTAAGAAATGTCCATTTAATTGTTCATTTAACTTTCTAGCAAGTACATTAATGGTAGCTTTCAGAGTCTGTCTCATTTACTTTGCTGCTGCTGATGCAGCAGCTGTTACCAAGCATAAGACTGATATAATTTTGCAATATATTTTATCTAACACATGCAGCTCACACTTGCAATTGCTTGGTAGCAGAGCTTTTTGCGTTGTTTGCAATATATTCAATCGAGTACCCTTCGTACAGCTCCTCACGGTTGTTGTAATGAACTTACAAAAATATCATTTTCTGGCACTTGAAAAATAAGTGTTGAAAATAAAGACTAATGTAAGTGAACTCAAGAGTGCTCCAGCTTGGGGCTTCCCTGGTGGCGCAGTGGTTGGGAGTCTGCCTGCCGATGCAGGGGACACGGGTTCGTGCCCCGGTCCGGGAAGATCCCACATGCCGCGGAGTAGCTGGGCCTGTGAGCCATGGCCGCTGAGCCTGCGCGTCCGGAGCCTGTGTTCCGCAGCGGGAGAGGCCACAACAGTGCGAGGCCCGCGTACCACAAAAAAAAAAAAGAAGAGTGCTCCAGCTCGATTGCTGTCAATCTGCCGTGAAATAACTATGTGCTCCGAGCAGGATTATCATGCTCATGATGAAGGCCCTCAGTATAAACCATTGGAAGACAGGTTTTCATAATTAGAAAAACATGAAAGACTCCAATGGCTCCCTGACAGTCCCCAGAACCACTTCAGGGGCTGACCTGAGAACAATGTTATTCGGTTGAGAATTTAAGGAAATCAGCTTATTTTGAGACTAGGCTCAGTAATTAACGGGATGAATTTATTTACATTTTCTTTAATCACTATTGAGAGATGCTGTAGACTAGCATTTACTAACGGCTGTTTGCCAAACTAACAGCTGTTTGCCAAACTACTCCATATATACCATATTTTCTTTATCCATTCATCCATTGAAAGACACACTCAGGTTGTTTGTATGTCTTGCTAAGACAATGTTTTATTAAAATACATATCTACCAAATGATAACTTTGTGGGATGTCATTAGGAAAAAAGTAGAGTGCCATGATTGAATAAGTCTGAGAAAAAAATAGATTAAACAAGGTTTATTCATTAATTAAATATATAAAGAGCACCTAGTATATGCCAAGCCCTGCTTAGGTGCACCAATTTCTTTACTGCAGATATTTCCAGAAATGTTGATATGCAGATGTGAGTTAGTTATAACTCAACAAGAGGAAAATATAATATTCTACATTTCCCCCCAAAAATGTTATTTCCATGAAACCTCCCTCACCCCTTTGTTGGGTGAGTGGAGGTAGGTCATCTCATGATTAATCTCTCCTGGAAGAGTGTTCCACTGACAGTTTAAGAAAAGCTGCATTAGATTAGATTAGCTCATCTACATACTGACAATAAATTCATTGTAATAAATGAGGGATATAAAAAAGCCAAAAATATAATTTGTTTAAAATTAAGATTAAAGCACCAGAAGGAATGTCTTCATTTAGATAAAATGCTCGTATTTAACTGATCATTATGTGACTGACAGAATTAATTCAACTTTGAAAGATGTACATATGGAATTTTATTGTTGAATTAATTTATAGCCTTATGTGCAGTTGGAAATGTTCAAATGTGGAATCTAAATTAAGATTCTAAGTTTTATTTAACACTTTCTTTGACCATAATAATACGAACAGACAAGCTCATTTATTCATTATGTTGTGATTTAGTGTTACGTGATTAGTCTGAGGCATTTACTTTATTCGGCAACAGTTTATTGAATACATAATGTAATCTCATCATTGGGAGAGAAGGAAAAGCACCAGCCCTGAAAGTTCCTAGTGATGTTAATGTAAACATCAAGTAAGAAGGCAATTGTATAGGATGATGTGGGCATATATATGAATAATACATTAATAACACTCACTGAGGGATTCAAACCTCATATGAAATAATTACTTTTGTAAAAGACATGTCAGTGGTACCTTTACATAAAATACTAGCATAGTAATATCACAATGAAACACATTTTACTTCTATTTTTATTCTATGTTCCATCATTCCAGATACATTTCCTGGCCTATAATGTGCAGCCACTGCCTTGAATTATATGATTGCATTAACTCTCACTGAGCAAATCATTCCACCATTCAGTTCAGTCTCACTAAAACACCACTATCATCCCGACACACTCTATCAAGAATAAGCACAATCCCCTTTGCTTACCTTTTCAAACATAAACCCTTCTGATTTTCTTATAAGATTTTAACCAAATGTTTAAAACCTGCATGTTACTGCTCTCCTGGATGAATCATCCTTTCAAAACTAAACCCATCATCTCTATGCTATTTCCTTCTCTCCAGGGAGCCCCCTTTCTGCTATGTGTAATCTTACTCATTTTTAAAAATCCAGTCCAGGGGCTTCCCTGGTGGCGCAGTGCTTGAGAGTCCGCCTGCCGATGCAGGGGACGCGGGTTCGTGCCCCGTTTCGGGAGGATCCCACGTGCCGCGGAGCGGCTGGGCCCGTGAGCCATGGCCGCTGAGCCTGCGCGTCCGGAGCCTGTGCTCCGCAAATGGGAGAGGCCACAACAGTGAGAGGCCCGCATAACGCAAGAAAAAAAAAAAAAAAAAAATCCAGTCCAAGCTTCTTCTCCATGAAGTCTTTCATGTTCTATCCTGACACTGTAGACCAGTATAAAGATAAACATTCTGTCAGCAGTTTTTTGCAATTCCGTTTACATTCTTTCCAACAACTTTATTTGAACAGCTGTCATCCAGTATAGATACTGTTAACCTCTTTCTCCTTCTTGAAACTCCCTTTGGTTGCCAGGATACCATTTTCTCCTGAGTTTCTTCAAGGAAGAAACTCAATTACAGGCTCATTTTCTGTCCATTTCTTAAATAATGATGTTGTAATAGTTTATGTCTTTGGATCTCTTCCTCTGATTTTAGACTCACTTCTGAAGCAATCTTAATCCACTCATGAAAGACTCACAAATCTATATTTCTAGCCCATATCTCTATTCTGAGCTCTGAATATGCATCTCCAACTGTGGTGTAGACATCTCCATTTGAATGTCCTACAGATATCTCAAGCTCAGCAGTTCTAAATGGATGCAAATTATCATTCCTTACTCCCTCCCAAGAAATCTATTCTTTCTCCTATGTTCTGCTGGATTGCCCAAAGATATACTGTATTGCCCAAATCAAAACCCTGTAGTCATCAATTCCTCCCTTTATGCCATACCATTCAATGGCTAAGTTCTATCACTCCCACCTTCTTAACAATTCTTGAATATTTTCCTTTTCCTCTTCATTTCCAGTGACAGGCTTTTGTATGATCTATTGAGTCACTATTGTTTATGCTCCCAGATTACCACAATTTTACCTATTGTATACTAAATTCTATTCTACCTATTCTGTTACCAAACTCTACAGGTATATTATAGCACAGCTCAATAATGGGTTATTTGTCTGTCTTATAAGTGGACTGTTAGCTCCTTGAGGCTAGAAATTATATCTGTGCCCCCAGCATCTAGCACAATGCCTGGCAAAAAAGTAGGTTCTTCATATATGTTTATTAAAGGATGATAACCACTGGTGAAAGAATAAGTTGATAATGACTCCCTACCTCAAAAATAATGTAAGGGAAAGAATTGAACGTTCACCATGTAAAACACAGACAAAAGCAATGATAGTAACAGCAACAGTACTAATAATATTGTGTGCTTACCTTATTAACAGTAACAATAGTCCTAATAATATTGTGTGCTTACCTTGTTGAAGAGCTGTGCTTATTAAATCATCTTAGTCGAGTCAAACAAGATCCTGTGAACTAGGCACCATTTTTAAGGACACAATGATTCAGAAAAGGTAGTAAAGAGCAGAGACAAAACTTGAATCCAGAAAAGCATGACTGTAGAGCCCATGCTCTAGGCTAGACTGCTTGGGGATTTTAAATTTTTGCCATTTACTAAATAAAACATTCTATCAATAGCCATTACAACCTTAATAGTTGAGAAGCTACAGTGTATGAAAAAATCAGCCTAACTTTTTTCAAAATAATGTTACTTTATAATATGGCTTAAAATGTTAATATAATTACACAAAAGCTAAGAAATACTATGTGGTTTCTTCCATAGGTCCTCCTGTTATCACTCTTGAGCCAATAGAAACTATTATTGATGCTGGTGGCAAAGTCGTCTTGAATTGTCAGGCAACTGGAGAGCCTCATCCAACCATTACATGGTCCCGTCAGGGGCACTCTATCCCCTGGGATGAGCGAATTAATGTGTTGTCCAACAACTCATTATATATTACCGCTGCTCAGAAAGAAGATACATCCGAATATGAATGTGTTGCTCGAAACTTGATGGGTTCTGTCCTTGTCAGAGTGCCAGTAATAGTCCAGGGTGAGTGTGATTCGTTCACCCTGGGATATTCATGTTAAACAGCACCTGGAGTGATCCAAATCATAAAAATCATTAAGCATCTTAGTCCAAGACTCCTCTACCTTTAAGATACTTCTAGATTATAGGGCTAGGACAAAAATCACATCACAAACTGAAAGGACTGAAACAATACAGATGAGAGCTGCAGAATACCAAGTTAATAATTCAAAATCCCGAACTGAATTTTATATTCAAAACTAGGTTAAATTTATTCTCAAAAAACAATGCATATTTGTGCTTTAAAGAATGACTTATTTCCAAAAGGTAAATAGCATATAAATTTCTTGGTCACTGACTCTTTCAGCAGCCATGTCCAGATGAGTCAGGACTGGAGCTGGGAAGAAACTCTAGTTAGCAGTTTGAAGTTCTTCTCTCTTGCTTAGGTTTTAATTTTACAGTAAAGAAGAGCTTCCATAAGCAATCTCTCAGCCTTCATAGATTCAGTGCTAGACCCAGTGCATATCTTAAATGAAATCTGACAATTTTTTTACTTACAAAAACAGAGACCAAGTACAATGTTTTCCTTGCAGTTCATGGTGGCTTTTCCCAGTGGTCAACCTGGAGATCCTGCAGTGTCACCTGTGGAAAAGGCATCCAAAAGAGGAGTCGTGTGTGCAACAACCCCTCTCCAGCCAATGGTGGGAAGCCTTGCCAGGGATCGGATTCAGAAATGCGGAACTGTCAACATAAGCTGTGTCCAGGTAAACCTCTTTATTCACCGGACAGGCATGTGTTCAGTAGATACTCATTTCTGTTCCCTAACTATGGCTTGTCTCACTATTAGTTCTTTCAACTGAAATATATCTAATGGTGTAATGTGTCACCTTTGGATAGTGGATGGTAACTGGTCAGAGTGGAGCCCTTGGGAAGAATGCACAAGGAGCTGCGGACATGGCAACCGAACCAGGACCAGAACTTGCAATAATCCATCAGCTCAGCATGGTGGGCAGCCATGTGAAGGGAATGCTGTGGAAATAATCATGTGCAACGTTAGACCTTGCCCAGGTGAGAATCCACCAATAAGCAAAACTTGCATCTTTCTAACTCCTACAAAGGAGTTATAATTACCTTTTCTTCTTTATTGTGAAGAGATGTTATAGCCTCAACCCTTGAACGTATTCATTTTCTGTGTTCTTAGTCCTGTCTCATGGATGAACTTGTGAAGGTATGACATTAATCAGTGTTACATCAAATACCTGATATAACTGAACATGACAAAAGGCTCTAAACTGTGCTGTATTTTTAATCATGTTGATTTAATCAAATTAATGGAATTTTAGAGATAATGAGGACCTTAGATAACAGCTAATCCAGTCATTCGTTTTCACATGAAATAAATGAAGCCTAGAGAGGTTAAAGACCTGCCCAGAAACACACAGCTGTGAGGAGTAAAATAATATTAGCTACCATTCACTAAATATGTGTCATGTGCTAGGAACCATGCTCAGTACTTTATCTACGTGTTGTTTTTGACTTTGTGAAACAACACTACAACAAAGGTATTTTAGGGTTCTAGGTATCGTCACTGTAAGAAGCTTTGCTGCAGGCAGTTTTGCTGCACAACTAAACAGACCATAAGACAATTTTGTTGTAGAAGATAAAATAATAAAGATAAAATAAAAGAGGAACATTTAAAAGGATATAATTAAGATGAAAAATTAAAAACAAAAATTTTAAAACATTTTGTCATGAAGAATGAAAATACAGAAAATATTTGAATACATTTAAAATGTGTGTAAATTCATGTTATAGTTGTACTGGGGTATGTCTTAGAAAACGATGATACTTCCTTTCTCAAAGTTGATCATTAAGGATTCAGGATCTTATGTTGGACATAACTTCTTTTTGATATACAAAAAATATGCTGTAAGTATTTTCAGATATCCCTGAACGTAAAATGAACAGGCGAGGGATGCTATTTCCTATCAATATATGTAACATACATAACTGGTCATACATATCTGGACTACATTTAAATGTTCCATCACATTCTCAGTCCTTATATTTCACCAAATCATCTAAGCCAGATTCTGTCCCAAATACCAAAATTCTGGCTACATAATGTTCTCCACTATCAAACAGCAAAAATTTTCACCATTTTCAAGAAACTTACCGGGAAGCATGTAACCGTTTCCTTTTGCGGCGATAAGAGAAGCTTGATTCTTTTGCCTCCAACTTCTAATATTGTGCGATAGATTTTATAAAGACAGCTTGGAGAGCTGAATTAGCTGAATTAGTACCTGAATTAGCTAAAGAATCGATAATTAATGCTCTTGAAGACCATTATGAATTACTAGCCGCCCCTTTTATATTTGCCATAGCTTGGTAAACTTTTGCTTTTGACAGGTGAGAGGGATGATTGTGCTCACCAAAGGATTTACAAACTGATATATTATCATTTTAGTATAGTATGCGATCTGGCTTTACACTTTCTCATTTCACATTTCCAGTAAGTTTTCTTATCACCGTATTTTCTATCAAGTCATTATACATAGTTGTTATCATCCACTATTTTAAGACCCTCACGTCTGCTCATCACTGTAGTCACCATTATGAGGCCTAAGATGTATATAATATAAAAATGGGAGCATTGAGTCAATGGAGAAATGAAACCACTGTCAACTAGTTGAAACCAAACTGTCGAACCTGTCGATCATTGTTTTATCTTTCACAGCAAAATTGCCTTACAGCCAATTAGTTGGTGGCAAAACTGGGGCAAATATTCTTACGGTGAATATACTGGGTGTGGTATATTAGGGCTCTTTCAGGTTAAAGTGACAGAAATCAAACTTAAATACGTAGCTTACATAGAAAATTCTACTTTCAGGTATGATTGAATCCAGGGATTTGGCTAATGTTTTTACTAGCATGTTTTCACTAGCATGTTTTCCATCTCTCATCTCTGCTTTACTTTCTCTGCCTTTATTTCTCCATTAAACTCTTTCCCTGTGGTGGGAAATATGACTTCTGGCAGCTGGCTCACAGCGGCCTTATAATCTAAGGCCTCAGAGGAAAAAAGTTCCTCTCTCTCTCTCATAACTTGTATGAGCCTCTGAGAAAGAACCCTCTTTGATTTTGTTTGGGTCCCAGGCTCACCTCTGAACTCAGGTAGTCTGGGAGGATACTGCTCTGAGAGCCAGCTTGGGCTACTTGCCCACCTTGTATCAAGAGGGGCAGGGTTTCTTGTTTGACAGCCCGAAAGAAATCATATGGAATAGAAGAGTGGCTGTTCATTCATTAATTCATTCTTTTAATCATGAATGATTAAAAGAGCACCATTCTAACTGCTGTAATTAGAATATCATTCAGATATTGATAAGCATACAGGACAAACTCAAAGAGTTGAAGTGATAGAGCATAACTGGGAGAGCCACCTTAGCTGAGATGGTCTAAAAAAGGGATATTGACAAACAAAAATGAGTAGTAGTTACCCTCTGCATTGGATATTGCATTCTGTTGTACAGAAAAGGAAACTAAGATTCAGAAAATATATGATAATTAATTCATTGAGGTTACATACCTACTAAAAAGTTAATTAAGGATTTGAACCCAGGTCGTCTGATTCCCAAGCCAACTTGCTTAGATCCTGGGTATCTTGATTTGCAGTTCAGAACTTCTATTACATTACAAAAATTAATCTGTTATGAAATCTTAAAATAAACCAAAAGCCAAGTTTTTTTAATCTTGAAAAATTAGAAATCTAATTATAATAGAATAATATATCAAAGCAAAAAGAACCAGAAATACTGGATTAGAGCAACCTTTGTACGGTTTGTCAGCTATGATATCTAATGTCTATATAATGAAAAGCTAAATTATATTAGTAAATGTCATAAAACAAAAGTCAGGATTTTTTTTCTCTTCATGTTGAGTAACTATTGGCTTACTGCTGTTTTGCTCACTTTTCTATAGGCTTACTGTTCTTCAGACTTTCTTTGGTTATCTCCCAGCCTCTATATTGATTGAATTTAGCTGTTATTTTGGCATATTGTCAGTGGTGTTCTAGATCTTGCCGCTGAGAGCATGTATCTCTTCCCACTTGAGAGTTTAGTGACATCATATTAATAGGGAGATATTGACCACAGTGGGAGTGTTTTGCACCACAAAAATTGCAGATGCTATAACTGAGAGTTTCCCTCCCTACTCCCAGAGAGCTGGTTGTTAAACATTTATCAGTATACCACTGCAAAATGGGCAATAGCCAAAGATAGTCTTTTTCATCCAGGGGGTATGTCAGCACCTTAGGGACTGAAGAGATTTTCTTTTCATACATTGTTGGATTCAACTTGCTAATATTTTTTTTTTTTTTTTTTTTTTTTTTTTTTGTGATTGAAGAAGCTCATCTTAGTGTACATAGCAAAACCATACAAGTTGTGAAGGGCAGGAACTGTCTAGCTCAGTTTCAGAAAGCTACCTCAAATCCAAATCTGGATTTTTCTACTTCTTTCTGAGTGATGTCCTCTCTTTTGGAGTCCAGACTGACTACCTAATTGTGATAGCAAGTTCTTCAAATCAGAACTTCATCATTGTTTTCAACACACACTTGCATGTGATGACAATATCAAGATGGTGAGTTAGATTGCCCGCGTCCTCCGCATCGGCAGGCGGACTCCCAACCACCGTGCCACCAGGGAAGCCCCTCAACTTGCTAATATTTTGTTGAGAATTTTTACATCTACGTTCATGAGAGATATCGGCCTGTAGTTTCCTTTTCTTATAATGTCCTTGTCTGGTTTTGGTATTAGGGTAATGCTGGTCTCATAGAATGAGTTAGGAAGTAGTCTCTCTGCTTCTATCCTCTGAAAGAAAGGTAGAGAATTGGTATAATTTTTTCCACAAATATTTGGTAAAATTCAGCAGTGAACCCATCTGGTACTGGTGTTTTCTATTTTGGAAGGTTATTAATTATTGGTTCAATTTCTTTAATAGATTCCCCCTCTTTTATTTCTGATATTAATAATTTGTATTCTCTCTTTTTTTCTTGGCTAGCCTGGCTAGAGGCTTATTGATTTTACGATCTTTTCAAAGAACCAGCTTTGGGTTTCATTGATTTTTATCTGTTGATTTCCTACTTTCATTTTCACTGATTTCTGCTCTAATTGTTACTATTTCTTTTCATCTTACTTTGGATTTAATTTGCTCTTCTTTTTTAGTTTCCTAACATAGAAATGTAGATAATTTATTTTGATCTTCTTTTCTAATATATGCATTCAATGCTATGAACTTCCCTCTAAGCATTACTTTTGCTGCATCCCACAAATTTTGATAACTTATGTTTTCATTTTCATTTAATTCAAAATATTTTTAATATCTCTTTAGAGTTCTTCTTTGACCTAGGTATTATTTAGTAGTGTGTTGTTTAGTCTCCACATATTTGGGGATTTTGCAGCTATCTTTCTGTTATTGACTTCTAGCTTGATTCCATTGTGATCTGAGAGCAGACATTATATGATTTCTATTCTTTTAAATTTGTTAAAGTGTATTTTATGGCTCAGAATGTGTTCTACCTTGGTGAAATGTTCCATGTGAGCCTGAGAAGAATGTTTATTCTGCTGTTGTTGGATGAAATAGTATATAGATGTCAACTACATCCAGTTGATTGATGTTGTTCTTGAGTTCAATCATTTCCTTACTGATTTTCTGCCTGCTGGATCTGCCCATTTCTGATAGAGGAGTATTGGAGTCTCTGTCTATTATGGTGGATTCATCCATTTATTTCTCTTTGCAGTTCTGTTAGTTTTTGCCTCACATGGTTTAATGAGATTTTCTTTTAGTAAAAATTTGCACTTAATCAAACTTATAGAAAAGTTGCAAGAATGGTACAAGGAACTTCTGTATACCCCTACCCAGATTCACCTATTGTGTATATTTCCTAAAACAAGAACATTCTCTTTTATAAACAGTTATCAAGATCAAGAAATTTAACATTCATACAATACTAATTAAGTCTTATTACCTAATCCACAGTTCACATTCAAATTTTATTAGTTGTCCCAGACATATATGCTTCATAACTCTTCTTCCCACTGCAAGATCTAGTCCAGGATCACACTTGTGTTTATGTGTCAAGTCTCTTTAGTCCCTTTCAACTGGAACAATTCCTTAGTCACCTTTTACCTTTTATGGCCTTGCTATTTTTTAAGTATACAGGCTAATCATTTTGTAAAAGAGTTTCCATTTAGATGTGTCTGATATTTCTTTGTGATTAGATTCAGGTTTTGCATTTTGGCAGAAACATCACAGAAATGGTTTTGTGTCCTTCTCAGTGCATCATATGAGATAGCGCATGATGTCAGAATTTGTCCCAAGCTGGTGATGTTAACTTTGTTCACTTGTTTAAAGTGGTGTCTTCCACTGTGCAGTTACTATTTTTACCTTTGTAACTAATAAGTGTTTTGTAGGGAAACTTTAAGACTTCATAAACATCTTGTTTCTTATCGATCTTTTATCTACTAGTTTTAGCATCTACTTATGATTTATTTTTGTTTTAACTCAGTTATTGCTATGATCTTACAAAACATTTAAAACTCCATCATATCTTCTACATCTATTATTGGCTTTTTTTTTTTTTGCTCTTTGGCCATGCCGTGCACCATGTGGGATCATACTTCCCAGTCAGGGATTGAACCCACACCCTCTGCATTGGAAGCACAGAATCTTAACCACTGGAACGCCAGGGAAGTCCCCTACTGGCTTTCTATTGTAAGAAAGAATTTTCTCTTTCTCCTGTTTTTTCAGTTATATCAGTTAAGAACTCAAATATCATTTCATTCAGTGGTTTATAATGCACTACTGTCTTCATTTATTGTGATGCACAAATTTATTGTGATGCAGTTATATCAGTTAAGAACTCAAATATCATTTCATTCAGTGGTTTATAATGCACTACTGTCTTCATTTATTGTGATGCACAAATTAGTGGAGATCCCTTGAGGGACCCTAGCTTCAGTGTCCTCTTGATATGTCCCCATCATTTCATGAACGCTTCGACTTTCTGGTACGAATTGATATTTTAGGCCTATCTTGTCCTCCCCCAGTTAGAAGATATTTCTAAACTGACAATCCTCCCTCTAAAAAAGATGGGTATCTTCTGGGGTAGGCCATCCTGCTGCCATTTGAGTCAATCATAAAAAATATATTGTTACAGATTACTTAAAGAGTGAGCTTTTTTTAAGTGTTATTCTGAAAATCGTTGAGAACTTTGAGTGAAGAATAGCAGTACTAGCTCAGAGCTCACACTCATGTAATACTGTGTGTCTTATATTGCTCAAGGACCTTTCATCTGTCAACTCATTATTCCTCATGCCCATCCTAATAAGGTAGGTTCTTTGTTTATACACATATGGCAGATGGTGAAACTAGGTGCATAGAAGCCAAGTAACTTGTCAAGGATCGTACAGCTAGTAAGGGCAGAGTGGTTATTCAGGCCCAGGGCATCTACTCCAGAATCCCTGCTCATAAGCACCGTACTCTCCTACCTTTCCAGAATCAGAACTGCAACATAGTATAACAACCAACTCATCTATTATATTTTACTTTTTTTTCAATGTACTAATTTACTCATCTATTATATTTTACTTTTTTTTTCAGTGTACTAATTCCTCCATAGCTGTTTTCTTTTGTATTATATTATTTAGATACCATGATGTTTTATGCCTTCTCTGGTTTATATTGTCTTTCCTCTTTTTTCTTGCTGTCGTTCCACTCACATCAAAGAAACATTTCAACTCTACCACATTTTATGCCATGAAATTTAATTTTGGTTAGGGTTTTCTGTATTGATTTAAAAAAAATTAAAAGGATCTTAAGCTGGAAACCTCTTCATATATAATAGAAACTACACAGATAATAAATGAATAAATGTCACCTAATTGTGGTCCTCCAAAAAATGCATGTATCGTAAGTCTTCATATTGTAAGAGATAAAGACTTTTCTTAACTAACAGCCTTGAAAATAGAACATATTAAAATAATTGGAATGGCAGAATTTTGAAATCCCATAGTCCATATATAAGAACCATGAGCATCAGTAATCTGAATTAATAAGAAGTAGTCTTGAGTAATACTTGCCATTTAATTAAAGGCTTTCTTCTTTCCTTTTATGTTTAGTCAAATGATTTTTAGTGCACATTCTTGTCAGCTGAAATAAATTTGTGTGACTGTGTATAAAAAGTATAAGAATATGTAGTCAATTCAACTAGAAAAGTTAATTAAAAGAAAATTCAAGATGTGTTTTAAAATATTTTCTAAACAAAGCAACCAAATGATAATTCCATTCCTTGTTTTTCAACTTATTCTTATAGATTGTGTTAAGAGACTATTTAGACAAGAGCTTACAGCCCTGTGGTTCATATCGTGGTTAAACTGGGTGACCACAACAACAAACTTTTTGAGCCCTACATCTAGAAAATACCCCTCAACAAAACTATGACCTGATACTGACTTATACATAAGAGAAGCCATAATGTTGATTCTCAGCCCCTGCACCTGGTAGGAAACAAAATGTTGTTTCAGTCTTGTGGTCAGATGGTGTAATATGTTAGTTACCAAAAGGAAGGCCTTAATATCATTCCTTGGAAACTACTGGTCAATTTTTACTGTTGTTTAGGAAGCAGGTGAGTGTGTTATTTAGAACTCTTAATTCATGAATATTATGTAATGGGGAAAATTTTTCAAAGAGTTACAACTGTGCAAATCATCATGTTGTTGAAAAGTCCAAGTACATTTTAAATGCGAAGCTGATTCAGGCTTAAAGATGTGGCCTTGCAGTCTGGGGTCCAAGTTATCATAATGGAGACATTTGTATTGTCCATAACCGCATCTAGATTTGTTATACAGCTTTGCTTCTTAGCTTCTGGTCCCTTCCACTTTCTCCAGAGCTTAGAGTACAAATACTTAGCTAGGGGTAAAAGCTCAGATTTTATTTACATATAGTAGTTTGATTAAATTAAATTTAATTTATTTCTTTTGGGGGGGGTTCTTTTTTTTTTTTTTACATCTTTATTGGAGTATAATTGCTTTACAATGGTGTGTTAGTTTCTGCTTTATAACAGAGTGAATCAGTTATACATATACATATGTTCCCATATCTCTTCCCTCTTTGTCTCCCTCCCTCCCACCCTCCCTATCCCACCCCTCCAGACAGCCACAAAGAACCGAGCCGGTTTCCCTGTGCCATGCGGCTGCTTCCCACTGGCTATCTACCTTACGTTTGTTAGTATATATATGTCCATGTCTCTCTCTCGCCCTATCACACCTCACCCTTCCCCCTCCCCATATCCTCAAGTCTGTTCTCCAGTAGGTCTGTGTCTTTATTCCTGTTTTACCCCTAGGTTCTTCATAACATTTTTTTCCCCTTAAATTCCATATATATGTGTTAGCATACGGTATTTGTCCTTCTCTTTCTGACTTACTTCACACTGTATGACAGACTCTAGCTCTATCCACCTCATTACAAATAGCTCAATTTCATTACTTTTTACGGCTGGGTAATATTGCATTGTATATATGTGCCACATCTTCTTTATTCATTCATCCGATGATGGACAGAAAGGTTGTTTCCACCTCCGGGCTATTGTAAATAGAGCTGCAGTGAACATTTTGGTACATGACTCTTTTCGAATTATGGTTTTCTCAGGGTATATGCCCAGTAGTGGGATTGCTGGGTCGTATGGTAGTCCTATTTGTAGTTTTTTAAGGAACCTACATACTGTTCTCCATAGTAGCTGTATCAATTCACATTCCCACCAGCAATGCAAGACTGTTCCCTTTTCTCCACACCCTCTCCAGCATTTATTGTTTCTATATTATTTGATGATGGCCATTCTGACAGGTGTGAGATGATATCTCATTGTACTTTTGATTTGCATTTCTCTAATGATTAATGATGTTGAGCATTCTTTCATGTGTTTGTTGGCGGTCTGTATATCTTCTTTGGAGGAATGTCTATTTAGGTCTTCTGCCCATTTTCGGATTGGGCTGTTTGTTTTTTTGTTATTGAGCTGCATGAGCTGCATATAAATTTTAGAGATTAATCCTTGGTCAGTTGCTTCATTTGCAAATATTTTCTCCATTTTAAGGGTTGTCTTTTGCTCTTGTTAATGGTTTCCTTTGCTGTGCAAAAGCTTTGAAGTTTCATTAGTTCCCATTTGTTTATTTTTGCTTTTATTCCCATTTCTCTGGGAGGTGGGTCAAAAAGGGTCTTGCTGTGATTTATGGCATAGAGTGTTCTGCCTATGTTTTCCTCTAACACTTTGATAGTTTCTGGTGTTACATTTAGGTCTTTAATCCATTTTGAGCTTATTTTTGTGTATGGTGTTAGGGAGTGACCTAATCTCATACTTTAACATGTACCTGTCCAGCTTTCCCAGCACCACTTATTGAAGAGGTTCTCCTTTCTCCATTGTACATTCCTGCCTCCTTTATCAAAGATAAGGTGACCAGGACTTCCCTGGTGGCGCAGTGGTTGAGAGTCCGCCTGCCGATGCAGGGGACGCGGGTTCATGTGCCAGTACCATACTGTCTTGATTACTGTAGCTTTGTAGTATAGTCTGAAGTCAGGCAGCCTGATTCCTCCAGCTCCATTTTTTGTTCTCAAGATTGCTTTGGCTATTCGGGGTCTTTTGTGTTTCCATACAAATTGTGAAATTTTTTGTTCTAGTTCTGTGAAAAATGCCAGTGGTAGTTTGATAGGGATTGCATTGAATCTATAGATTGCTTTGGGAAGTAGAGTCATTTTCACAATGTTGATTCTTAAAAAAAAGATAAGGTGACCATATGTGCGTGGGTTTATCTCTGGGCTCTCTATCCTGTTCCATTGATCTATAGTTCTGTTTTTGTGCCAGTACCATACTGTCTTGATTACTATAGCTTTGTAGTATAGTCTGAAGTCAGGGAGCCTGATTCCTCCAGCTCCGTTTTTGTTTCTCAAGATTGCTTTGGCTATTCGGGGTCTTCTTTGTTTCCATATCAACTGTGAAATTTTTTGCTCTAGTTCTGTGAAAAATGGCGGTGGTAGTTTTATAGGGATTGCATTGAATCTGTAGATTGTTTTGGGTAGTAGAGTCATTTTCACAATGTTGATTCTTCCAATCCAAGAACATGGTATATCTCTCCATCTATTTGTATCATTTTTAATTTCTTTCATCAGTGTCTTATAATTTTCTGCATACAGGTCTTTTGTCTCCTTAGGTAGGTTTATTCCTAGATATTTTATTCTTTTTGTTGCAACGGTAAATGGGAGTGTTTTCTTGATTTCACTTTCAGATTTTTCATCACTAATGTATAGGAATGCCAGAGATTTCTGTGCATTAATTTTGTATCCTGCTACTTTACCAAATTCACTGATTGGTTCTAGTGGTTTTCTGGTAGCATCTTTAGGATTCTCTATATATGGTATCATGTCCTCTGCAAACAGTGACAGCTTTACTTCTTCTTTTCCGATTTGGATTCCTTTTATTTCCTTTTCTTCTCTGATTGCTGTGGCTAAGAATTCCAAAACTGTGTTGAATAAGAGTGGTGAGAGTGGGCAACCTTGTCTTGTTCCTGATCTTAGTGGAAATGCTTTGTTTTTCACCATTGAGGACGATGTTGGCTGTGGGTTTGTCATATATGGCCTTTATTATGTTGAGGAAAGTTCCCTCTATGCCTACTTTCTGCAGGGTTTTTATCATAATTGGGTGTTGAATTTTGGTGAAAGCTTTCTCTGCATCTGTTGAGATGATCATATGTTTTTTCTCCTTCAGTCTGTTAATATGGTGTGTCACGTTGATTGATTTGCGTATACTGAAGAATCCTTGCATTCCTGGAATAAACCCCACTTGATCATGGTGTATGATCCTTTTAATGTGCTGTTGGATTCTGTTTGCTAGTATTTTGTTGAGGATTTTTGCATCTATGTTCATCAGTGATATTGGCCTGTAGTTTTCTTTCTTTGTGACATCCTTATCTGGTTTTGGTATCAAGGTGATACCAAATGAGTTTGGGAGTGTTCCTCCCTCTGCTATATTTTGGAAGAGTTTGAGAAGGATAGGTGTTAGCTCTTCTCTAAATGTTTGATACAATTTGCCTGTGAAGCCATCTTGTCCTGGGCTTTTGTTTGTTGGAAGATTTTAAATCACAGTTTCAATTTCAGTGGTTGTGATTGGTCTGATCATATTTCTATTTCTTCCTAATTCAGTCTTGGCAGGTTGTGCATTTCTAAGAATTTGTCCATTTCTTCCAGGTTGTCCATTTTATTGGCATAGTGTTGCTTGTAGTAATCTCCCATGATCCTTTGTATTTCTGCAGTGTCAGTTGTTACTTCTCCTTTTTCATTTCTAATTCTATTGATTTGAGTCTTCTCCCTTTCTTTCTTGATGAGTCTGGCTAATGGTTTATCAATTTTGTTTATCTTCTCAAAGAACCAGCTTTTAGTTTTATTGATCTTTGCTATCGTTTCCTTCATTTCTTTTTCATTTATTTCTGATCTGATTTTTATGATTTCTTTCCTTCTGCTAACTTTGGGGGTTTTTTGTTCTTCTTTCTCTAATTGCTTTAGGTGCAAGGTTAGGTGGTTTATTTGAGATGTTTCCTGTTTCTTAAGGTAGGCTTGTATTGCTATAAACTTCCCTCTTAGAACTGCTTTTGCTGCATCCCATAGGTCGTCGTGTCTCCATTGTCATTTATTTCCAGGTATTTTTTTAGTTCCCTTTGATTTCTTCAGTGATCACTTCGTTATTAAGTAGTGTATTTTTTAGCCTCCACGTGTTTGTATTTTTTACAGATCTTTTTCTGTAATTGATATCTAGTCTCATAGCATTGTGCTCAGAAAAGATACTTGATATAATTTCAATTTTCTTAAATTTACCAAGGCTTGATTTGTGACCCAAGATATGATCTATCCTGGAGAATGTTCCATGAGCACTTGAGAAAAATGTGTATTCTGTTGTTTTTGGATGGAATGTCCTATAAATATAAATTAAGTCCATCTTGTTTAATGTATCATTTAAAGCTTGTGTTTCTGTATTTATTTTCATTTTGGATGATCTGTCCATTGCTGAAAGTGGGGTGTTAAAGTCCCCTACTATGAATGTGTTACTGTCAATTTCCCCTTTTATGGCTGTTAGTATTTGTCTTATGTGTTGAGGTGCTCTGTGTTGGGTGCATAAATATTTACAATTGTTATATCTTCTTCTTGGATTGATCCCTTGATCATTTTGTAGTGTCCTTCTTTGTCTCTTCTAATAGTCTTTATTTTAAAGTCTATTTTGTCTGATATGAGAATTGCTACTCCAGCTTTCTTTTGGTTTCCATTTTGCATGGAATATCTTTTTCCATCCCCTTACTTTCCTTCTGTGTGTGTCTCTAGGTCTGAAGTGAGTCTCTTGTAGACAGCATATATATGGGTCTTGTTTTTGTATTCATTCAGCCAATCTGTGTCTTTTGGTGGGAGCATTTAGTCCGTTTACATTTAAGGTAATTATCGATATGTATGTTCCTATTCCCATTTTCTAAATTGTTTTGGGTTCGTTATTATAGGACTTTTCCTTCTCTTGTGTTTTTGTCTAGAGAAGTTCCTTTAGCATTTGTTGTAAAGCTGGTTTGGTGGTGCTGAACTCTCTCAGCTTTTGCTTGTCTGTAAAGCTTTTAATTTCTCCATCAAATCTGAATGAGATCCTTGCTGGGTAGAGTAATCTTGGTTGCAGGTTTTTCTCCTTCATCACTTTCAGTATGTCCTGCCACTCCCTTCTGGCTTGTAGAGTTTCTGCTGAGAGATCAGCTGTTAACCTTATGGGGATTCCCTTGTGTGTTATTTGTTGTTTTTCCCTTGCTGCTTTTAATATGCTTTCTTTGTATTTAGTTTTTGACAGTTTGATTAATATGTGTCTTGGCGTATTTCTCCTTGAATTTATCCTGTATGGGACTCTCTGTGCTTCCTGGACCTGATTAACGATTTCCTTTCCCATATTAGGGAAGTTTTCAACTATAATCTCTTCAAATATTTTCTCAGTCCATTTCTTTTTCTCTTCTTCTTCTGGGATCCCTATAATTCGAATGTTGGTGTGTTTAATGTAGTCCCAGAGGTCTCTTAGACTGTCCTCAGTTCTTTTCATTCTTTTTTCTTTATTCTGCTCTGCAGTAGTTATTTCCACTATTTTATCTTCCAGGTCACTTATCCGTTCTTCTGCCTCATTTATTCTGCTATTGATCCCATCTAGAGTATTTTTCATTTCATTTATTGTGTTGTTCATCATTGTCTGTTTCATCTTTATTTCTTCTAGGTCCTTGTTAACTGCTTCTTGCATTTTGTCCATTCTATTTCCAAGATTTTGGATCATCTTTACTATCATTATTCTGAACTCTTTTTCAGGATTTCCTCTTATTTGTTAGGTCTGGTGGGTTTTTATCTTGCTCCTTCATCTGCTGTGTGTTTTTCTGTCTTCTCATTTTGTTTATCTTACTGTGTTTGGGGTTTCCTTTTTGCAGGCTGCAGGTTCGTAGTTCCCATTGTTTTTGGTGTCTATCCTCAGTGGCTAAGGTTGGTTCAGTTGGGTTGTGTAGGCTTCCTGGTGGAGGGGACTAGTGCCTGTGTTCTGGTGGATGAGGCTGGATCTCGTCTTTCTGGTGGGCAGATCCACGTCTGGTGGTGTGTTTTGGGGTGTCTGTGGACTTATTATGATTTTAGGCAGCCTCTCTGCTAATGGGTGGGACTGTGTTCCTGTTTTGCTAGTAGTTTGGCATAGGGTGTCCAGCACTGTAGCTTGCTGGTCGTTGAGTGAAGCTGGGTGCTGGTGTTGAGATGGAGATCTCTGGGAGATTTTCGCCTTTGATATTATATGGAGCTGGGAGGTCTCTTGTGGACCAGTGTCCTGAAGTTGGCTCTCCCACCTCAAAGGCACAGCACTGACTCCTGGCTGCAGCACTAAGATTCTTTCATCCACATGGCTCAGAATAAAAGGGAGAAAAAGTAGAAAGAAAGAATTAATAGAAGTAGAAAGAAAGAAAGGAAGGAAGAAAGAAAGAAAGAAAAGGAAAGGAAAGCAAGAAAGAAAGAAGGAAGGAAAGGAAGAAAGAAAGGAAGGATGGAGCTATGGTGGAGGGAAGGAAGGAAAAAAAGAAAGAAAGAAGATAACGTAAAATAAGATAAAGTAAGATAAAATATAATAAAGTTATTAAAATAAAAAATAATTATTAAAGAGAAAAAACGGACGGATAGAACCCTAGGACAAATGGTGGAAGCAAAGGTATACAGATAAAATCTCACACAGAAGCATACACATGCACACTCACAAAAAGAGGAAAAGGGGCAAAAATCATAAATCTTGCTCTCAGTGTCCACCTCCTCAATTTGGGATGATTCATTGTCTATTCATGTATTCCATGTATGCAGGGTACATCAAGTTGATTGTGGAGATTTAATCCGGTGCTTCTGAGGCTGCTGGGAGAGATCTCCCTTTCTCTTCTTTGTTCGCACAGCTCCAGGGGTTCAGCTTTGGATTTGGCCCCGCCTCTGCATGTAGGTCGCCGGAGGGCGTCTGTTCTTCGCTCAGACAGGACAGGGTTAAAGGAGCAGCTGATTCAGGGGCTCTCGCTCACTCAGGCCGGGGGGGAGGGAGGGGCACGGAGTGCGGGGTGAGCCTGCGGCGGCAGAGGCCATCAGGACGTTGCACCAGCCTGAGGCGCACCGTGCGTTCTCCCGGGGAAGTTGTCCCTGGATCCCGGGACCCTGGCCGTGGAGGGCTGCACAGCCTCCCCAGAAGGGGGGTGTGGATAGTGACCTGTGCTGGCACACAGGCTTTTTGGTGGCGACAGCAGCAGCCTTAGCGTCTCATGCCCTTCTCTTGGGTCCACGCTTTTAGTCGCGGCTCGCGCCCGTCTCTGGAGCTCCTTTAAGCAGCGCCCTTAATCCCCTCTCCTCGCGCACCAGGAAACAAAGCGGGAAGAAAAAGTTTCTTGCCTCTTCGGCAGCTCCAGACTTTTCCCCAGACTCCCTCCCGGCTGGCCGTGGTGCACTAACCCCCTTCAGGCTGTGTTCACGCTGCCAGTCCTCTCCCTGCGCTCCCACCGAAGCCGGAGCCTCAGCTCGCAGCCCCGCCCGCCCCGGCGGGTGAGCAGACAAGCCTCTCGGGCTGGTGAGTGCCGGTCGGCCCCGATCCTCTGTGCGGGAATCTCTCCGCTCTGCCCTCCGCACCCGTTACCGTGCTCTCCTCCGTGGCTCCGAAGCTCCCCGCTCCGCCACCCGCAGTCTCCGCCCGCGAAGGGGCTCCTAGTGTGTGGAAACCTTTCCTCCTTCACGGCTCCCTCCCACTGGTGCAGATCCCATCCTTATCCTTTTGTCTCTGTTTTTTCTTTTTTCTTTTGCCCTACCCAGGTACGTGGGGAGTTTCTTGCCTTTTGGGAGGTCTGAGGTCTTCTGCCGGCGTTCAGTAGGTGTTCTGTAGGAGTTGTTCCACGAGTAGATGTATTTCAGGTGTATCTGTGGGGAGGAAGGTGATCTCCGCGTCTTACTCTTCTGCCATCTTCCCCTCGTCTCTCCTTAATTTTAATAAAATAGCCTCTTTGGGCTTCCCTGGTAGCACAGTGGTTGAGAGTCCGCCTGCCGATGCAGGCGGCACGGGTTCGTGCCCCGGTGCGGGAAGATCCCACATGCCGTGGAGCGGCTGGGCCCGTGAGCCATGGCCACTGAGCCTGCGCATCCAGAGCCTGTGCTCCGCAACGGGAAAGGCTACAACAGTGAGAGGCCCATGTACCGCAAAAAAATTTTAAAAAAGAATAAAATAGCCCCTTTGAATAATTTAAAACATTTATTTTGGCATTAGGTAGCCTTCTGAATTTCCTGATAGACACTAATTCTCATGAAAATCTAACCAGGATGTGGAAGGAAGAACATCATTTGTTACTTTTCCTTTGGTTCAATTTCAATTATTTTAGATTCTGGGCTAATTTAACTCATTACTGAGTTATTTATTTGTAGAATTTTGTTTTTTTAACAAACATGGTTCTGTGACTTGACACTCTGTCTCTTGGGATGTTTGCAGTTCATGGAGCATGGAGTACTTGGCAGCCTTGGGGTACATGCAGCATAAGTTGTGGGAAGGGTACCCAAACAAGAACAAGACTATGCAATAACCCACCACCATCGTTTGATGGATCCTACTGTGATGGAGCAGAAACACAGATGCAAGTTTGCCATGAAAGACACTGTCCAGGTAAGATAAATACAATGTTTGTACCCTTAATAAATTAACATCTATCTCTGATCTAAGGAATATTTCAATAAGAATCAGTGTCAATAAGAACATCACTCAACCTATCAATGCCCAGAGTTTAACTTGATCATTTTTAAGTAGTAACAGAGCACATATGTTTTTCTTTAACCCAGTTGATGGCAAGTGGGCCACTTGGACCAGTTGGAGTACCTGCACTGTGTCCTGTGGAGGAGGTGCCAGACAACGAACAAGGGACTGCTCTGATCCTGTTCCCCAGTATGGAGGCAACAAGTGTGAAGGGAGTGATGTGCAGAGTGATTTTTGCAATAGTGACTCTTGTCCAAGTGAGTGTTGGAAATAGTGAGTCAACATTATACTTTCTTAGGTTTCATTATGGACTCAAGTCCGTAAAGTTATAATATAGTCTGTTACTTGATTTGTCTTCCTCTGGTTTAGGATATCAAAATGTTGCATGGTTGCTGTTTTGTCTAATACCATAGATGCCACTGATTTATATGGGCAGGGGCTATGTCTGTTTCACGTGCTCTACAGGACCAGCTGCAGAGGGCAGGGACTAGGGCACCCTTCCACGCTAACTGGTAATGATGATTCTTTTATGGAGGCAGACAGGTGGCTCTCTGCCTTAATTTAGTCACCAAGCTAGAATTTTAGACCATAGCAGTATTTGAATTCACTCTATCCTGAATGTTATATCTTGACTCCTCAGAGACCTTTTCTCATTCCTATCCTCCAGCTCCTGGAAAACTCTAATGCTCAGTAAATGTAGGTTAAATGGAATTGCACAGTCACTGGAATGTATTGTGTTTCTAGTCAAACCAACAACCAAACCGCCTGCCTTTGGAATTTGCTTATTTATAGATTTGTGTGTTTCTTTTCAGTTCCTGGAGAGAGTCTTTCCATATTTTTTGGATGAATGTCATTCTTTAGCACTTCTCCAATGGTTCTGTGTTGTAGCTCATGGTAACTGGAGTCCTTGGAGTGGCTGGGGAATGTGCAGCCGGACGTGTAATGGGGGGCAGATGCGGCGGTACCGCACATGTGATAACCCTCGTCCCTCCAATGGAGGAAGAGCTTGTGGGGGCCCAGACTCCCAGATCCAGAGATGCAACACTGACATATGTCCTGGTGAGCTTCCCGACTCCTGGCAGTAGAACAAGTAAAGCATTTCATTAGTGCTCATCATAGTAGCCCATCATTTCAGATCTTAAAATGGAAGTTGTATAGGCAGAGTTACCCTAAGTGTAGGTTTTAAAACCTATTTGTTAATATCGACCATTCTATTCTTGTTCACAGTGGATGGAAGTTGGGGAAACTGGCATAGTTGGAGCTGGTGTTCTACCTCTTGTGGAGGAGGTGAAAAGACTCGAAAACGACAGTGTAACAATCCAGAACCATCCAAAAGTGGTCGCCCCTGCCTCGGAGATGCTACTCAGGTGTCCAGATGCAATATACAAGCATGCCCAGGTAAGCAACTAAGTTAGACTTTGGCAGGACCACATTTACAGACTTTCCACAAATTGAAGAAAAGTGTCACTCTGAGCCCTCAAATTACAAAACAGTGCCAACTCTGGGAGGAAGAAATAGGAAAAGTGCACTTTTTTCCCCCTCGTTGGTGCAGCTCTACACCAAAGTTCATGCTGGATTTTAGTCTCTGATTGCCCTCTTCCAGGCTCCCTTATAAAAGGAAATAGTCTGCACAGCCGTATAGTAGTCCTGGGCTTGAGGGGTAAAGGGGCGTGGAACAGTGGGAAAGCCAGGCTGAGATTCCAAGCGGAAAAATGACGGTGGGGTAGAAACTGAATATCTAATAGAAATACACAATTGGAGGCTGTTCTTTCACAGATGGAAATATGGAGAACATGAGTGTAGACAGTAAAATAGGGCAAATTCAGCTCAAGGAAAAAGATTAGGGGGAGTTCAACTACCATAATTCAAGTCAGTCATACAATATGGCTAGATATTGTAAGTGATGCAAAAATTCAGAAGGAACAAAGTCAGAATTCTAGAACTCATGGACCTTAAAAAGACTTTATTGGAGGGCTTCCCTGCTGACGCAGTGGTTGAGAGTCCGCCTGCCGATGCAGGGGACACGGGTTCGTGTCCCGGTCCGGGAAGATCCCACATATCACGGAGCGGCTGGGCCTGTGAGCCATGGCCGCTGGGCCTGCGCATCCGGAGCCTGTGCTCCGCAATGGGAGAGGTCACAACACTCAGAGGCCCGTGTACCGCAAAAAAAAAAAAAAAAAAAAAAAAAAAAAAGTTTATTGGGGTCCCAAGAAATGGTGGATAATACTAAGGGTATTTATCTCAAATGACAGGCTTCCTAAGTGCTATAAGAAGCCCAAAAAGAATATTTTCACATTGTTGAAATATTGAGATACCATTGGACTTTCCAAAGGTTTAAGGTTGCCTTAGAAATAAAATATCCCTGAAAATCAGGAAGGCCCATTTGGCAGAGTGAGAGAAAGGAATTACATGAAAAGATTTATAGGATGTAGGCATTGCTGAAAGGGCAAGTATCTATCAGTCAGATGTCACCACATCTTTTTTTTTTTTGTATAAAAATACAATGAAGTTTTTAGTTGATACTGTATCCTGAAATTTTGCAGAATTTGTCAGTTTATTTTTTAGTGGATTCCATGGAATTGTTTATATATAAGATCATGTCATCTTCAAATAGAGATAATTTTACTTCTTTTTCTTCCCAATGCATATGCCTTTTATGTCTTTTTCTTGCCTAATTGCCCTGGCTGGAAGGTCTCTTATAACGATGGAGAGAGGTAATGAGAACAAATATCCTTGTTTTTTCCTGATTAAGGAAGACAGTATCCTTTCTTTTACCATTAAGTATGATGTTAGCTGTGGGTTTTTTCATAGATGTTCTTTCACATGTGGAGGAAGTTCCTTTCAATTCATAGTTTGATGAATGATTTTATGATGAAAAGTGTTGATCTTGCCAAATGCTTTTTCTGTGTCTAATGAGGTGAGCATATGCTTTTCACTTATTAAATTCTGATATGATGTATTACATTAATTAATTTTTGGATGCTGAACCAACCTTGCACTAATGGAATAAATCCCACTTGGTCATAGTGATATTTCTTTTTATATGTTGATGGATTCCACTTGCTACAATTTTGTTGAGGGTATTTACACCCATATTAGTAGGAGATATTGGTCTGTTGTTATCTTGTGATTTTCTTGGTTTTACTATCAGAGTAATGCTGCCTTTATAAAAGGAGTTGGGAAATGTCTTTTTTTTCTTTTAACATCTTTATTCAAGTACAACTGCTTTACAATGGTGTGTTAGTTTCTACTTTATAACAAAGTGATTCATATGTTCATATGGGAACATATACATATGTTCCCATATCTCTTCCCTCTTGCATCTCCCTCCCTCCCACCCTCTCTATCCCACCCCTCTAGGTGGTCACAAAGCACCAACCTGATCTCCCTCTGCTATGTGGCTGCTTCCCACTAGCAATCTATTTTACGTTTGGTAGTGTATATGTGTCCATGCCACTCTCTCACTTTGTCACAGCTTACCCTTCCCCCTACCCATATCCTCAAGTCCATGCTCTAGTAGGTCTGTGTCTTTATTCCCATCTTACCCCTAGGTACTTCATGACATTTTTTTATTCTTAGATTCCATATATATGTGTTAGCATACGGTATTCATCTTTCTCTTTCTGACTTACTTCACTCCGTATGACAGACTCTAGGTCCATCCACCTCACTACAAATAGCTCAATTTCGTTTCTTTTTATGGCTGAGTAATATTCCATTGTATATATATGCCACATCTTCCTTATCCATTCATCTGTTGATGGACACTTAGGTTGCTTCCATGTCCTGGTTATTGTAAATAGACCTGCAATGAGCAGTTTGGTACATGACTCTTTTTGAATTACGGTTTTCTCAGGGTATATGCCCAGTAGTGGGATTGCTGGGTCATATGGTAGTTCTATTTTTACTTTTTTAAGGTACCTCCATACTTTCCTCCATAGTGGCCGTATCAATTTACATTCCCGCCAACAGTGCAAGAGTGTTCCCTTTTCTCCACACCCTCTCCAGCATTTACTGTTTGTAGACCTTTTGATGATGACCATTCTAACCGGTGTGAGATGATATCTCATTGTAGTTTTGATTTCCATTTCTCTAATGATTAGTGATGTTGAGCATCTTTCATGTGTTTGTTGGCAATCTGTATATCTTCTTTGGAGAAAGTTCTATTTATGTCTTCTGCCCATTTTTGGATTGGGTTGTTTGTTTTTTTGTTATTGAGCTGCCTGAGCGCTCGTAAACTTTGGAGATTAATCCTTTATCACTTGCTTCACGTCCAAATATTTTGTCCCATTCTGAGGGTTATCCTTTGGTCTTCTTTATGGTTTCCTTTGCTGTGCAAAACCTATTAAGTTTCATTAGGTCCCATTGTTTATTTTTATTTCCATCTCTAGAAGGTGGGTCAAAAAGGATCTTGCTGTGATTTATGTCATAGAGCGTTCTGCCTATGTTTTCCTCTAAGAGTTTGATAGTGTCTGGCCTTACACTTAGGTCTTTAATCCATTTTGAGTTTATTTTTGTGTATGGTGTTAGGGAGTATTCTAATTTCATACTTTTACATGTACCTGTCCAGTTTTCCCAGCACCACTTATGGAAGAGGCTGTCTTTTCTGCACTGTATATTTTTGCCTCCTTTATAAAAGATAAGGTGACCATATGTGCGTGGGTTTATCTCTTGGCTCTCTATCCTGTTCCACTGATCTATAGTTCTGTTTTTGTGCCAGTCCCATAGTGTCTTGATTACTGTAGCTTTGTAGTGTAGTCTGAAATCAGGGAACCTGATTCCTCCACCTCCATTTTTTGTTCTCAAGATTGCCTTGGCTATTCGGGGTCTTTTCTGTTTTCATACAAATTGTGAAATTTTTCATTCTAGTTCTGTGAAAAATGGCAGTGGTAGTTTTATAGGGATTGCATTGAATCTGTAGATTGCTTTGGGTAGTAGAGTCATTTTCACAATGTTGATTCTTCCAGTCCAAGAACATGGTATATCTCTCCATCTATTTGTATCATCTTTAATTTCTTTCATCAGTATCTTATAATTTTCTGCATACAGGTCTTTTGTCTCCTTAGGTAGGTTTATTCCTAGATATTTTATTCTTTTTGTTGCAACGGTAAATGGGAGTGTTTTCTTGATTTCACTTTCAGATTTTTCATCACTAATGTATAGGAATGCCAGAGATTTCTGTGCATTAATTTTGTATCCTGCTACTTTACCAAATTCATTGATTGGCTCTAGTAGTTTTCTGGTAGCATCTTTAGGATTCTCTATATATGGTATCATATCCTCTGCAAACAGTGACAGCTTTATTTCTTCTTTTCCAATTTGGATTCCTTTTATTTCCTTTTCTTCTCTGATTGCTGTGGCTAAGAATTCCAAAACTGTGTTGAATAAGAGTGGTGAGAGTGGGCAACCTTGTCTTGTTCCTGATCTTAGTGGAAACGCTTTCAGTTTTTCACCACTGAGGACGATGTTGGCTGTGGGTTTGTCATATATGGCCTTTATTATATTGAGGAAAGTTCCCTCTATGCCTACTTTCTGCAGGGTTTTTATCATAATTGGGTGTTGAATTTTGTCGAAAGCTTTCTCTGCATCTATTGAGATGATCATATGGTTTTTCTCCTTCAGTTTGTTAATATGGTTTATCACATTGATAGACTTGTGTATATTGAAGAATCCTTGCATTCCTGGAATAAACCCCACTTGATCATGGTGTATGATCCTTTTAATGTGCTGTTGGATTCTGTTTGCTAGTATTTTGTTGAGGATTTTTACACCTATGTTCATAAGCGATATTTGCCTGTAGTGTTCTTTCTTTGTGACATCTTTGTCTGGTTTTGGTATCAGGGTGATGTATTTTCCTATTCCCATTTTCTAAATTGTTTTGGGTTCGTTATTGTAGGTCTTTTCCTTCTCTTGTGTTTCTTGCCTAGAGAAGTTCCTTTAGCATTTGTTGTAAAGCTGGTTTGGTGGTGCTGAACTCTCTCAGCTTTTGGTTGTCTGTAAAGGTTTTAATTTCTCCACCAAATCTGAATGAGATCCTTGCTGGTTAGAGTAATCTAGGTTTTTCCTCCTTCATCACTTTAAATAGGTCCTGCCACTCCCTTCTGGCTTGCAGAGTTTCTGCTGAAAGATCAGCTGTTAACCTTATGGGGATTCCCTTGTGTGTTATTTGTTGTTTTTCCCTTGCTGATTTTAATATGTTTTCTTTGTATTTAATTTTTCACAGTTTGATTAATATGTGTCTTAACGTGTTTCTCCTTGGATTTATCCTGTATGGGACTCTCTGTGCTTCCTGTACTTGATTAACTCCTTTCCCATATTAGGGAAGTCTTGAACTATAATCTCTTCAAATATTTTCTTGAAATTTCCTTTCCCATATTAGGGAAGTCTTCAACTATAATCTCTTCAAATATTTTCTCAGTCCCTTTTTCTCTTCTACTTCTGGGACCCCTATAATTCGAATGTTGGTGCGTTTAATGTTGTCCCAGAGGTCTCTGAGACTGTCCTCAGTTCTTTTCATTCTTTTTTCTTTATTCTGCTCTGCAGTAGTTATTTCCACTATTTTATCTTCCAGGTCACTTATCTGTTCTTCTGCCTCAGTTATTCTTCTATTGATCCCTTCTAGAGTATTTTTAATTTCATTTATTGTGTTGTTCATCGTTGCTTGTTTCCTCTTTATTTCTTCTAGGTCCTTTTTAAATGTTTCTTGCATTTTCTCTATTCTATTTCCAAGATTTTGGATCACCTTTACTATCATTTTTCTGAATTCTTTTTCAGGTACACTGCCTATTTCCTCTTCATTTGTTAGGTCTGGTGGGTTTTTATCTTGCTCCTTCATCTGCTGTGTGTTTTTCTGTCTTCTCATTTTGCTTATCTTACTGTGTTTGGGGTCTCCTGTTTGCAGGCTGTAGGCTCGTAGTTCCCGTTGTTTTTGGTGTCTGTCCCCAGTGGCTAATGTTGGTTCAGTGGGTTGTGTAGGCTTCCTTGTGGAGGGGACTAGTGCCTGTGTTCTGGTGGATGAGGCTGGATCTTGTCTTTTCTGGTGGGCAGATCCACGTCTGGTGGTGTGTTTTGGGGTGTCTGTGGACTTATTATGATTTTAGCCAGCCTCTCTGCTAATGGGAGGGGGTGTGTTCCTGTCTTGCTAGTTGTTTGGCATAGGGTGTCCAGCACTGTAGCTTGCTGGTCGTTGAGTGAATCTGGGTGCTGGTGTTGAGATGGAGATCTCTGGGAGATTTTCACCATTTGATATTATGTGGAGTGGGGAGGTCTCTCGTGGACCAGTGTCCTGAACTTGGCTGTCCCATCTCAGAGGCACAGCATAAAAGAGAGAAAAGGAAGGAAGGAAGGAAGGAAGGAAGGAATGATAAAATAAAATAAGATAAAATAGTTATTAAAATAAAAAATTATTATTAAGAAAAAAAATTTTTTTAAATAACCAAAAAAACCAGTCAGACAGAACCCTAGGACAAATGGTGAAAGCAAAGTTTTACAAAGTCTCACGCAGAAGCATACACATACACACTCACAAAAAGAGATTTATTTATTTTATTGTTTATTTATTTATTGTTTTTTCTTTTGCCCTACCCAGGTATGTGGGGGAGTTTCTTGCCTTTTGGGAGGTCTGAGGTCTTCTGCCAGCGTTCAGTAGGTGTTCTATAGGAGCAGTTCCTCGTGTAGATGTATTTCTGGTGTATCTGTGGGGAGGAAGGTGATCTCTGCGTCTTACTCTTCTGCCATCTTCCTCCCACCATATCTTAACATGTCGCTGATTACCAAGGATGTTGAGGCTCTAACATGTAGGCATGGTGATAGGTCTCATTTCAGCTGAGACATTTTGTAGCTCAACCTCTCATGGTATCAGGGCCCCAGTGACAGAAGGAAGTCCAAATAGGAAGACAATTTGGATTACAGGGTCTGGCAGAGAGTTTGAAGGATCCCAACTAGGTAGGCAGAACTAGGAGACGTCTGTCGAGCACTGGGATTCAGTTTCCTCTGTGAGACTAGAGAATCAAGGTCAAAATGGGAGGCCATGCTCCTTAGTAATGATCCAGAGAACTAAGTAAATTAGTGATCCTTCTACCCGTCTCTAGCCCTGCTTAGGACTAAGGATAAGAACAAATGTAGCCGACCAGGTCCTGACTGGCCCTCCTGTGTACCTTCTTGCATCATCTTGCTGCATGTTTCCCATCACTCACTAAGCTCGCTACTCTTGGCTTCTCAGATGTGACAAGCCACCACCTCCCAAAAGGGTGACACATGCTGTTTCCTCTACAAGGAAAGCCCTTTTCCTGCTTTCCTTGACTTAGCTAAGACCTTAACTTTCTTCAGATCTTCAGTCTATTTTTACCTCCTTCTCAGACTTCTCTGAGTAGTAGATGTCCTCCTATTCATTAAGATATACATTTCATTTTTACATTTATTTGTGGCATTCTAACTAATGTTTATCTCCCCTATTCAGACATAAGTGCTATGAAGGCAGGCTTCATGTCTTTTTTATTTTCTTTCTTAGCATTCTATCCTCAGTACTTGATGAACAAACGAATATAATCCAGAACGTGAAGGGTGAATCACTGTGAAAAAAATGTTTCCTCTCACTAGTAAAATAATGCAAATTAAAATGGTGAAACACTTTACTTACTGACTTTTCTCAGACTGAATACAATTGTATTTCTCCCCAGTATGTAATACATGATAACAATATCTGAACCACCTAGCAACTGTTTTAAAATATATTCAATTAAAAGGCATTAAATAATGAATATTTTAAAATTTAACTGTTAGCCTCTTCCCAGTACATTTACCTCTCTTGTCAAAGAATGTACTCCTCAACCACCAGTTCTGTGTTAGTAACCAATAATTTTGTTGAACAATGGAAAAAAGGCATAAAATTACTGTAGAGTTACTTTTAAAAGATTGTATGATTGTTTTTCAACATAATTGTCTTGGTATGAATTTTGCAACAATGTTAAAAGTACAATATTCTTCTCAAATTTTTCTCAAGTTAAGCATTTTCCAATATATTTATAATATAAAGAACAATAACCCTTAGATACTTCACATTTATGTTGACAGTGACCTGTCACAAGACTTTGGAGCTGTTTTGTTGGTGATCCCTCCTTTCCCCTCCGTGTTCTCTTGAAGGAGGCAATAGATGAAAGAATATGTGTTTTGATGACAAGCAGATCTGTGTTCATATCCTCACTCTACTGCCTCTTAGCTGGGTAATCATGGGAAAAGTCACTTGATTTCTCTGAACTTTATTTTCCTAGTCTGTAAACTGGCTATTTAAAACTACCTTATAGGATGTTTGCTAGAATTTAAAGAGTTAATGCATATTAAGTGCTTACTGTAGCATGCATGACATGCTCAATAAACTCTGATTATTATCATCATTTCATCACCATCACCAAATACATACTTTATTTTGGCTTTGGGACTGGGTGCCGAATGAATTCTTTGGATTGTGAAATAATACTATGATGTACGTAGATTGGAAGGATCCTAGATTTATATGGGTTGATGAGTGTTACATGAGAGTAGAATGTTTTGAAAGCTTATTTATTTCACTCTTAAATTCAGATGTCATATGATCTTTTAAATGTTTGAGAGAAGACTTGGAGCATCTTTGAATACTGGCTTTCTTTTCTCCCATGTAATGTTGATGAAATTGTTCCCTTATCCAAGAATGTTTTTTCTTCCCGCAATAGGTGGGCCCCAGCGAGCCAGAGGAAGTGTTATTGGAAGTATTAATGATGTCGAATTTGGAATTGCTTTCCTTAACGCCACGGTAACAGATAGCCCCAACTCTGATACCAGAATAATACATGCCAGAATTACCAATGTACCTCGCAGTCTCGGTAAGTCTCTTTGCTTACAAAAGTTGTTAATAAGCCTCTTTTTAAAAACGTTTATTTTTCTTTTTCATCTATTATTAAAATTTCTAGAGAATGCTACTACTACATGATCAGTATAATAGTCCTTAGTTTTATCCCAGTGGTAAACACTTAAAGACACATGAGATACTGATATTTATTTTGTTGTTATTCAAGTTTATTTAGGATTCATCCTTTTGAATAACATGCTATGAATAATAATAATGGACTGTAAATATTTTGCTCTGATATCTTATTTATCCCTTTTTCTCTAGGTCCAGCAATGAGAAAGATAATTTCCATTCTAAATCCCATTTATTGGACAACGGCAAAGGAAACAGGAGAAGCAGTCAATGGCTTTACCCTCACCAATGCGGTCTTCAAGAGAGAAACCCAAGTGGAATTTGCAACTGGTTAGTACCAGCTGAACTTATTATTCTATTACTATTCAAAAATATGATTGCTTTAAATGTTGATGGTTAAGAAAACTACATTATGTGTTCCCACAGAGAATAATTTCAAAGTTTTGTTGCCATCTTAGCATAAATGATATAAGAGCAAGTTTATATTTTCCTATAAACTTTTACTGACGTGGGTCTATAAGAGGCCATGTGTTTTCAAATAGTATAGTGATTTTTATAGTCTAAAAGCTTTTTTTTTTGGTCATCTTTCCTGTATCTGTTCTCTTTAAATCCTTAGAGAGGGTTCTGAAGGCCAAACAGAGCAGGAAGATGAGCCATTGCTAATATTAATTAAAGGCTTTTGTCTATGAACCTGAGAGTCAATTAGGATATCTTATAGGGATTCTTTAATCAAAAAAATGGAAATAAAAACAAGCAAATCTAAACACTTTTCGCTTTATCCTTAGTCTTAATGAATACATATTAGCAATTCATGGCCCTTTCCAAGGGTCTACAGCTCTTTATAGACCTCCATTTGTAGCATCTTTGAAGGTAGTCAGCTCAGCAGCAGTGATCTTTAAGAAAGAAGGGCTGAGGGAGGGCATAGCTTTAATAAGCCCAGAAGACATGTGGGTCTCTGTATGGCAATCCACTTACGAAGATGCCTCTTTGCTACTTCTTATTTTTCTTTAAGCATTTTTAAAATATTTATTTATTTGGCTGCGCCAGGTCCTAGTTGTAGCACATGGAATATCCCGCACACGGCAATGAAGATCCCCTTTGCAACTTCTCGAAGCATCCGAAAGAACAAAGCCCTGGGGCCAGACTTGTGGCTATTGCCAGTCTGCCTGGTCAAGCTTTCTATCCCTTCTCACAGACAAGCGATCCATTTTTGTAGGACTGCCTTTCTCTTGCTTGTGAGTTGAAAGTGTGGAATCCTTCACCTAATCATAGGCTACATTTTTGCCACAAAAAAAGAGATTTTAGAATCAACTTAATTCAATCAATCTTAATTTGGGGACTAAGTGCTAATTTAATTCTCTTATGATCTGTGTTTAATCAAGTTTGAAGTACAATAACATAGCTGAACTGGTATATAAAGTAAATCTGCTCTGTGCTTACACAAACTATATATATATATATATATATATATATATATATATATATATATATATATATATTGCTATTGAAATGAACGAATTCTAATTCCTAGGAGAAATCTTGCGGATGACTCATGTTGCCCGGGGCCTGGATTCCGATGGAGCTTTGCTGGTAGATATCATTGTGAGTGGCTATGTCCTGCAGCTGCAGTCACCTGCTGAAGTTACTGTGAAGGTAAAATGCTAGGATAACTTGCCTTCACTGTTTATTGGAGTAACAATAAGAGTAGGAGTTAAAGATCATAAAAAGAGTGCAGAAAACTTGTGTAGTTTCCCTTGTTCATTTTGGGGAGTAAATGTCTAAACCACTGAAGTTAGGAATGGCTATCTGGTCTTTGTTTAGAAATCTTTACGGACAAGTCTTTATAAGCTCTTAGTAGTTTTATTACCCTGCTTATCAGGACCAAGATCACAGCTTTGTTGATTTAAGCCATTTGTTTAACTTGCTGTAGACAAAGAGAATAGTAATTCTTGCATAAAAGTTTTTGTAGACCATCCTTAGAAGTATTCCAGAAATTAAAGAATGGTAACAATCACCCTTTCACATTGTTTTTTGACCTACAACTGAGTCCCTTATTAAACTATAACTTATGACACTAAAATTATGAAACTAAGGTATTTACAATTAAAAGGTTCAAATTTTAGTTCCTGAACACTACTGTACAATTACAATTTTATTTAGAATTATATATTTTTATCCCCTAAGCCTTTTTTTTTTTTAATCTCATTCTACATCTCATAGTACCCTCAAGAAAAAAAAATAGGATGAGCCATGCTAATCCTCAAATCTGTACTGTCTTTCTTAGGATTACACAGAGGACTACATTCAAACAGGTCCTGGGCAGCTGTATGCCTACTCAACCCGGCTGTTCACCGTTGATGGCATCAGCGTCCCATACACATGGAACCACACTGTTTTCTATGATGAGGCACAGGGAAGAATGCCTTTCTTGGTAGAAACACTTCATGCATCCTCTGTGGAATCTGACTACAACCAGTTAGAAGAGACATTGGGTTTTAAAATCCATGCTTCAATTTCCAAAGGTAATCTGGTTAAAGCAAAGTACAGCTCTTTAAGCTATGCAGTCCTTTCTAAATGGGTAAAAGAATCGCATTGATGCCATTCAAAATAAGGATATTAAGGTATAGACTGAACACGATAACATGTTTTTCATGTGTGTTGCCCATGTTTCATAGGTAAAGTCCTGTGGTAAGGCCAATCCCATTGGCATTCTAGAACATTTAGTTTACTAATAGGCATCTTCATATGGCATAGTGGAGTTGTTACTGTTCTAGCCTATATACACAGAGAGGTTTAGAAATATATCCTCTGTCAACGATTTTTCTTTGGGTAATACAGTCCATTTGTTCTTGTTCTGAATCTTATATTTGACAGAATTTTTTTAATTCCTGAAGCATGCTGTAAAGGTGTATCTTAACCTAAACTAGCCAAAAAAAGTTTCCATATTTTAAAAGCAGCTTTTAAAAACCGGGAGGCAATCATTTCAAGCTGTCATTTATTGTTCTTGGAAATTATAACTTTTGAACTGCTTTCCCTTGATCTCAGCAGTCTCCCTATGCTGTGTGGTGCTTTGATATGTCTATACTCTGAGATTTCCTTTTCAGCTGTAAGAGGCAACACGACAATTAGCATTCCATATCCCACGGGGTTTTGATGCTAGGAGATACTTGCATGTGGTTATGTTTGTTATAGGCACTAACTGTTTGAATGACTTTAGCTTTGAACTTTAGGCTCCCATGAGACACTTCAAATGATTCAGTGGCCTGGTGAATGTATGTGTTTTGCTTTGTGCTGGCTTTCCTAAAATAGATGCAAGTAGATTTTAACCATCATTTTGCTTATCATGCTCAGCACATACACTTAAAATTCATTTTCACTGTTTACTCTCTCTTTCATCAGTTGTGCATGTGACTATTTTCTTCTTCAGCATCTATCAATCAGAACTGCTTCATCAAATTTAAGGTCATAGTAATGTAGGAGTATATTCACATTTTTTTGAGCTAATCACAGATTCACGAAGCCTCATAGCCAGTAGAACCCGTAGCCCTACACCTACTCCAACCACATGTCACCACCTCATTTTACTATTGTCATGCATGTTAAGGTAACTTGGACAAAAGAAAAGTGCCACTGGAATGATGTTTTCTTTTCCGCAGTAATACTTACTTTTCAAATTTAACCTCTGTTTGTTTCTACTTTTTCCAGTACTCCATATAATTTTTAAAAAGATAACTTAGCACAAGACTTGACTTTAGTTAAAAATGAATTTATATCATCTGGGACCAGAGACATTAAAGTGATTTTTGAAAAGTCATGTACACTTTCGACCCAGTCATGCTTGAAGGTCTTTATGGTTTAAGACCTTCCTTGGGACTTGGGTCCCACAACAGAAGGAAACATTATAGGACATTTTAAACCCCTTACTATCCTTGGATGCTATGATTCTATGAATTACATCTGATGTAGGTGCCCATTTGTTGTTATTGTTCCTGTGAGTTGCAAGAATTGTGTACCTGCAATTTCTTTGACCACCAGGGAGCAAGCTTGCATTCTTAGTTGCTTGACCAGCATGTTCTTTCTCTTTGTTGGGTCTAGACTAAACCTATGGTTACAATGCAATTGGAATTGCAGAGAGCTTGAAGAAAGTTCAGATTTCTAGGTACAAAGATTTTAGTTTAGCTAGTCTAAGGTAGGGCCCTGGAGTCTGTATTTTTAACACAGCCCCTAAATGATTCTATTGTAACTGGTCTTTACTCTGGCATTTGGAAACTACTAGTCAAGACAATTCACACATATAGAAATTTATAAAAATTATATGAATTCATATCTTTAAAATTATTTTCAAAATATAGTTATAAAACATATTTATATTTTTACAAATTAATCAGAAGGAGATATCAGAAACAATAAAGAAAAAGAAATTTAACTACAAATAAAATTTTTAAAGCTTCCTCATGGGAGAAAAACAAAATATATAGTTTTTCTTTGTGTATATTTAAACTTATTTGCATTACATATTATGGACAACTATGATTACCCTTAATATATATAAGAACCTTAAAAATCAATAAGAAGGGCTTCCCAGGTGGCGCAGTGGTTGAGAGTCTGCCTGCCGATGCAGGGGACACGGGTTCGTGCCCCGGTCTGGGAAGATCCCACATGCCGCAGAGCATCTGGGCCCGTGAGCCATGGCCGCTGAGCCTGCGCGTCCGGAGCCTGTGCTCCGCAACGGGAGAGGCCACAACAGTGAGAGGCCTGCATACAGCAAAAAAAAAAAAAATCAATAAGAAAAAGGCAAATACCCCAATAGAAAAATACATAGTCTGTGAACAGGAAATTCACAAAGGAAGAAATAATAATGACAAAATGAATGTGAAAAACTGTACCTCATTAATAAGCAAAGAAATGTAAATTAAAACAATGAGGTTCCGTTTTCCAGTTATCATTGTCAGAGATTAAAATATAGGATAACCACTCAATATTGGAGAGGTATAGGATACAAATACCCTCCTACACTGCCAGCAGAGATTGTAGATTTATTTGACATTTCTGGAAAACAGTATGTATCAGTAGCCTCTCAAATATTCACATCTTTTTAGTTATCTCATTCTAGGAGTCTGCCCTAAGAAAATCACAGAAATGGCCAAGAATAAATGTCCTGAAAGAGGTAAATATGTAAATGATGGCACAGATATATGATAAACTCTTAAACTAAATATTCCTTCAAAAGTATTCTAATGATTGCTTATTTATTCATTTAAAAATATTTATTGAGTACCTACTGGGTACCAGATACTGCTCTAGGTATTGTCAATATAGCTATAAACAACTGACAAAGGAGAATGTACATGACATAACAATCATTGAAAAATAGTACACAATATGATCCAAACCTGGGTTGCCCATATCACAGTGATTGTAAGGAAACCTTTATACTGGTTAAAAACACAGATTCCCAGGCTTCTTCCTTGGCAATTCTGACTGGGGTAGGACCAAAGGGATCTATATTTTTAATAAGCTCTCCAAGAGATTTTACAATCAGTAAAGTTTGGCAACTGTTAGTCTGTAAAGGATCCTAACTTAATTTTTTGAAGTATATACAGATAGAAGTGACTGCAGGGAAGAGCACCAAAATCTTGGCAGTAGTTTGTTCCAAGTGACAAGGTTACAGGGAATTTTATACTTTTTAAAGTTTCTACAATTATACATTACTGTAACACAAATATTTTGTATTGTCTCCCTACTATGTCAAAAAGTAAATCATAATATAATTCAAAATAACATGATTTAATTACAACAGAAAGAATAAAAGGAAAATAGCTGATAACAAAATATTATGTATTTCAATATGAAAATCTTTAGACATTACTACACTGGAAGTTAAGAGAGAAGTATTTACATGGCTGAACCAATATTTAGAGGCCCAGTGTGATTTTTTTTAAAAAAACATTGAGTAATTCTTGGTAATGTTCTGAATAAAACAATGTACAATCAACCATCCATTTATATGACAGTTGCATTTCTGGAACGTTCACTGTATATTTTAATCACACAAAGAAACCGTTTAATATATGGAATATGGGTTCTAGCCTTAGATTAATTACAAACAGCTTTCTCGCTTCCACGACAATTTTTCAGGGCAAGGGACACATCTTCATCTTGCATCGTTATCCCACACATTGCAATACTTAAAAACCTTCCCCAGGGTCTTCCCCACTCCCTAAATTTAAATAGGCTTCCCTATTAAATCATGTCACCATAATGACAACCAAAGTCTCTCCCAAAAACCTTCCCAGATGCCACTCCATGGAAGATAGCTCCCCATTTAGAACCAGAAATCTAAAGCTTCTATCAGGTAATAATTTGTTTACATTACACATTTTTCCACAACTACGTCCCCAACACAGTGCTGTACACAACATACTGGCTGCATTAAGGAATGTCTGAATAGTAAATAAAAATGAAGCATGAATTATAATCACCACCTGAATTGTATTCCTGAGTTCAGTGGTTGAAACTCACACAGACTTGCATCTAAATCCTTGCTCCAGATTATATTAGCACTTTGACTTTAAGCAGTTTACATGTCCTCAGTCTCAGATTCTTCATCTGAAAATTGGTTATGATGGGAGTAGGGCAGTTCTGAGGTTTGAATGAAATACAGCACATGAAGCTCACAGTACTGTATGACACTCAACAATCATTTAGCAACATGCTCTGGACGTTTCTATCCCATCCATTCTGTCCCCATTCCCTTGAAGGTGCAGGAAGGCTTGGATGCTCTCAGGGTCATTTTTACACTCAGGGTGGAAATGGATCATGAACCTCTCTGCTTTCGCTTCATGGTTTATAGCAATTTGATTGCCTAGAAATAGCAAGTAGGGCTCTAGCTTTCTAGTCAAGGAAATGTTTTCATTGGAGCATGTTTCTTCCACCCTCCAAATATATAAATGTACAGAAGAGTTTTGAACAGTTTCATGTTCTCAGCAGGGCTTAAATAATATTGTAATTGAGACTCTCCAAAGTAGAATGAATCTGAAAAATTAATGAATGCCCAGACTCCCTCTATGAAGAGCACCTAAAATAATAGTAAAAATAAAAACAGTTTCGTGCATTTAGAATTGAAGGAAAATCTAAGATAATTTCTAAGAGATTGAATATGAACTGAACATAAAATTTCCCTTGAGAGAAATCTACTATACCTATTATATCAATGATTGTCTTTTAAGGTATGTGTATGTGTGTGTGTGCGTGTGAGAGATTACTTTGTTAACTTGAAAAATGTTCCATTTAAGTTTCTGCATCTCAATAGTGTTTGAAAAATATTTGCTAAATGGTTTACACCAGTCAAAACAGAGTTACTTTCCAAGGAGATTCCCTAACCTATTTATTGTTGTTAATTTTTTTTTTTTTCTGACATCTAACTTAAATCTATTCTATTGCTATAATGATATGCCTGTTTCTTCTTGCTTTGACTACCAGGAAGGAAAACACTTGGTTACACCTAGGAGGACTTAGACCCAGATTCTTCACAGTACAAATGGAGGAGGTCTACAAAAGGAGAGGGTTTCTTCGCTAGAGTTTGTTTTTCACTGGCATAAGTTATTTTAAGTGGCTTCAAAATAGCAATCCTACTTCTAGAACAAACAGAATAAGTAAATGGCTGGAAGAATAGGACTTTGCCTGTGGTTATGCCTAGCATTCATATTGATTTGGATCCTTTTTTCATTATCAAAGAGTAATTAATTTTCTTTTGATTAATGTAAACAACTTAAACAGAAAATCTGCTTCCAGTGGCTGCTTGCCAACGATCTCTATATTATGATTCATTTAGTTCTTGGTTGAGAAACAGTAAAACTTTTACATTCTGCTTGTTTTCACCTATTGCATTTGCTGTGTCATGTGTTCCATCCTTGGCATATGTTCCCAGAGAAGATGGTCCTGGGGAGAAACAAGATGCTAATGTTCTAAAAAGCCAGTTAATTTTGCTTTTCTCTCTATGGTAGGAGATCGCAGTAATCAGTGCCCCTCTGGGTTTGCCTTAGATTCAGTTGGACCCTTTTGTGCTGGTAAGTATGGAAATAAATTATTCATTTTTATTTTTTATTAAGCTGTTAATGCCACCATTTAATGGACATTTACTGTCATTTTGCTAGATATTTAAGAATCACAACAGTCCTATAAATGTCCCATTTTACAGGTGAAGAAATTGAGATGTGAAGTTAACTGCCTAAGATCACTCAGCTATCTAGTGGCAGAGCTAGATTTGAATTTAAGATAGATACAAAGCCCTTGCTCTTCTGATTAGTCCACAATCAAGTGATCAAGTAAAGGGGTAGAGGGAACACAGGGACAAAACACTGGACTTCGCTGGCCACCTGATTGCCATGAATGTGGAACAGCAGTAATTCAACTCTAAGTCACCTAACCTGAGAATTGCTTAATCGTAGGATAGGGCTGGATTGTGGGTGGAAGACTAATGACTAAATCAGCCTTGTGCCATCCAAGTACCTGTGCAAGAGGGTCACAGATAAGTAAATAGCTAAGTAAATTACTTGAGGAGCTCAAGTTAGCATACATAGTGCCTTGCTTTTCTGTTTTTTTTTTAATAACTTTATTTTTTTTAGTTTTGGCTAAGTTGGGTCTTTGTTGCTGCACGCGGGCTTTCTCTAGTTGCAGCAAGTGGGGGCTACTCTTCGTTGCGGTGTGCGGGCTTCTCATTGTGGTGGCTTTTCTTGTTGCAGAGCACGGGCTCTAGGCATGTGGGCTTCAGTAGTTGTGGCACACGGGCTCAGTAGTTGTGGCTCACGGGCTCTAGAGTGCAGGCTCAGTAGTTGTGGCTCACGGGCTCTAGAACGCAGGCTCAGTAGTTGTGGCACACGGGCTTAGTTGCTCCGCAGCATGTGGGATCTTCCTGGATCAGGGCTCAAACCCCTGTCCCCTGCATTGGCAGGCAGATTCTTAACCACTGAGCCACCAGGGAAGCCCCACAGTGCCTTTCTTTTTGCCGGTAGGCAATGTAATGTAGTATAGTGGTAAAAAGGTGGTCTTTAGAAACTACACTGCCCAGGTTCAGATCCCAGCTCTGCGAATAATGACCTATGTGACCTTGAGCAACTTACTTAACCTCTTCTGCCCACGTTCAAATCCCAGCTCTGCGAATAATAACCTATGTGACCTTGAGCAATTTATTTAACCTCTTTGTTCCTCAGTTTTATCATGCAAATGAGGATAGGAATAAAAATACTTATCCCCTAGGAATGTTGAGGAATGAGTTAATGTAGGTAAAAAGCATTTAGATCACAATAAATTGTCATTATATCTCAGCTGTCATTGTTTTAGAATTAATCTAACCATTTATTCACTCTCAGAGATAATTTGAGGACCCCAAATTAATTTTTATTTTGTGTTTCCATCCTGTGGCACTTAGAGCATTTCCTGTTACATTTGATTCATTCATTGGCCTCTATAAGCAACTCTTTTCACCAACTTTAATAACTCCTTGAAAGTAGGGCTTCTTCATACTAATTGGGTCTTTTTGTTTCTTCTTTCAGATGAAGATGAATGTGCAGCAGGGAATCCCTGCTCCCATATCTGTCACAATGCCATGGGAACTTATTATTGCTCCTGCCCAAAAGGCCTCACTATAGCTGTGGATGGAAGAACTTGTCAAGGTAGTCACAAAGCTAAGTCTAATCAACACATTTAAGCAGTGGACATAGCAGTCTCTGAGCATGGTAGACCAGTGCTCTTCTTTCCTACTCTTTCTTTCTGCCCCCACCTTCATTAAGTTGAAAAAGTAAGGAAGAGGGAATACTGCTCACACACTGCCTTCATATGGGGTGCTCTGTGGGCAGGAAGGCCTGTAGTGACTCACTCAATCCCCACAACACAATGAGAAGAGGCAGGCAGGACTATTACCATACTCCTTTTACAGGGATAAAAGTAGGAAGGAAGAGGTTATAAAGAAATTTAGTAAATTGCACAATCATGGTAGCACTTTGGGAACGTTAAACACACTTTTCTATCAGATTCTAGGTATGCTTCAAAGTTAGAACTTGTATAAGAGCCTAGTTGTATAATAAACTAAAAATGATGAAAAGAAGAAAGGATTTCTCCCTCTGTGCCCAAGGAGACCCCCTTCTAAATGCTAAAGAGAGAGAGAGCAGGGGCATAGGAGTAACTTTTATGGAATGTCCAGTATGGATTGGGCACCTCATAAACATTATTTAATTTTCAAAGCAATGCTGAGAGGTGGATATTATTATCCTCACTTTACAGATAAAAAACTGAGATGTCAGAAAGGAGAAGTACCTTTTTTCAGCCACCTAATTTATAAGTGGTCTGTTGGATGGCTTGGTCTGTGAAGACATCACACTGTCCTGCTATAAGCTTGTCAGCTACTCAACCCACCTGAAATGACACACCCCCAAAATTCACCATTTCTGTTTGCTCTTGTATATTTCAAGTGTCATTCATTGCTTTTCTTATCCCCGTTTAATAACAGGTTCTTTGGTTGGTTTTCTTCAGTTCCCCCTAGTTGAATGACTCACTTTGTTGCAGATATTGATGAGTGTGCTTTGAGTGGACACACTTGCCATGCTGGTCAGGATTGTGACAATACCATTGGATCCTATCACTGTGTGGTCCGCTGTGGAATTGGCTTTCGAAGAACCAGTGATGGGCTGAGTTGTCAAGGTATACAAATGGAGGCCCTTGCATAATTATCTTCATTGTATTACAAATTAAAACCCCTGCCTGTTGAATCACTTAGAGTAAACTCTCTTTAATAGATTGAGCTTCTTAGTAAAATGTTTAAATATAATATGCCATGGCTATTTTAAGTATTTGTAACAAAGTGGTTTTGAATAAAACTTGCCTGTAATATTTGAGAGAAGAGATCAAACAGCATGATCTTAATAGAATCTATTTAATAAAACTCCATTTCATAAGACTGAATATTTACTGCAGGACTTTTTAAATAGAACTTATTATTTTAGAGCAGTTTTAGATTCAGAGCAAATTTGAGTAGAACATAAAGAGATTTTCCATATTCTCCCTGCCACAACTCATGCACAGCCTCCCCTGCTACCAACATCCTGACCAGACTGGTACATTTTATTTATTTATTTTTTACCAAGGATAAGCCTACATTAACACATAATTACCACCCAAAGTCCATTGTTTACATTAGGATTCACTCCTGGTGTTGTATATTCTATGGGTTTAGACAAATGAATAACGTCATATATCCTCCATTATAGTATCATACACAATAGTTTCCTTGCCCTAAAAATTTTCTGTGTTCCACCTAGTCATCCTTTCCTCCCCCAACCTCCAGAAACCACTCATCTTTATATATATATATATATATATATATATATATATATATATACACACACACATATACACACACACACACACATATATATAAATTTATTTATTTTTTGGCTGCGCCCGGCTTTCTCTAGTTGTGGCAAATGGAGGCTACTCTTTGTTGCAGTGTGGTGGCTTCTGTTTGTTTCAGAGCTTGGGCTCAGGCACGCAGGCTTCAGTAGTTGTAACACACAGGCTCAGTAGTTGTGGCACACGGGCTTAGTTGCTCCGCGGTATGTGGGATCGTCCCGAAGCAGGGCTCACACCCGTGTCCCCTGCACTGGCAGGTGGATTCTTAACAACTGCACCACCAGGGAAGCCCCTCATCTTTTTATTGTCTCTCTAGCTTTATCTTTTCCAGAATGTCATGTAGTTGGAATGATGCGGTATGTAGCCTTTTCAGATTGGCTTCTTTCACTTAGTAATATACATTTAAGATTCTTCTGTATGTCTTTTCATGGCTTGATAGCTTATTTCTTTTTAGTGCTGAAAAATAATCCATTGTATGAATGTACCACAGTTTATATATCCATTCTACTGAAGGACATCTTGGCACTTACAAATTTTAGCAATTATGAATAAAGCTGCTATCAGGATTTTCCAGAGGAAGAAACACTGGATACAAAATGAAATTCTTATCAATAGTAGAAAGGATGAATGAATTATGGTACATCTATACCATGAACCACTATGCTACCATTATAAAGAATGGAATGAAGCTCAACTGTTTGGCTTAGACAAACAAACAGCCAACAACTGTTAGGCTTAGAATTTCCATGAGGCGTTGTTGAGTGAGAACACAAAGATATAAAAGAGTGTATGCAACTTGTGTAGAAAAGATTATGTGACTGGAAAACAAACAATAACCAAAGAAAAAGGAAATGGATTTATATATTTAGGAAGAGATATAGGTTTACATAAAAGAGATATGTTATTATTTATATTAGATTGTTAATGTAAGTTGGCTTTGGTGGACAAGGGGAGGACAAGGGAAGCCAAGTGAAAGAAGAAAAAACTGCACTAAGAAAATCTTTTAAAAGTATATGATCACAGATCAGGGAGGAGACAAGATGGCAGAGTGGAAGGACTTGAGCTCACCTCCTCTCATGAAAACACCAAAATCATGACTAACTGCTGAAGAAACACCGACAAAAATGACCTACCAGAAGAACCTACCAAAAAAGATATTCTACATCCAAAGACAAAGAAGAAGCCACAACAGGATGATAGAAGGGGTGCTTCCATGATATAATCAAATCCCATACCCACTGGGTGGGTGACTCACAAACTGCAAAATAATTATATCACAGAGGTTCTCCCACAGGAGTGATAGTTCTGTGCTCCCCATCAGGCTCCCCAGACCTCCCCTGGGGGTCTGGCATTGGGAGGAGTAGCCCCCAGAACATTTGGCTTTGGGGCTTGAGTGCAGGAGCTCCACGGGACTGAGGGAAACAGATTCCACTCTTGAAGGGTGCACATAAGGTTTCACATGCACTGGGACCCAGGGCAAAGCAGTGACTACATAGGACCCTGAGCCAGACCTACCTGCAGGTCTTGGAGGATCTCCCAGGGAGGTGGGGGTCAGCTGTGGCTCACTGTGGGGCAAGGACACTGGAGGCAAAGACCCCAGGGAATATTCATCAATGTGAGTTCTCCCAGAGGACTTGGCAGCAAGAACTGGCCCCACCTCACAGCCTGTAGGCTCCAGTGCTAGGACAACTCAGGCCAAAATAACCAGCAAGACAGGAACACAGCCCCACCCATCAGCAGACAGACAGGCTGCCTAAAGTCATCCTGAATGCACAGCCACCTTTAAACACACCCCTTGACATGGCCCTGCCCAGAGGGACAAGACCCAGCTCCACCACCAGTGGGCAGGCACCAGTCCCTCCCATTAGGAAGCCTGCACAAGCCTCTGGACCAACCTCACCCACCAAGGAGCATACACCAGAAGCAAGAAGAACTACAGTACTGAAGCCTGAGAAAAGGAGACCACAAACTCAGAAAGTTAGACAAAATGAGGTGGAACAGAAATAAATTCCAGACAAAGGAGCAAGATAAAACCCCAGAAGAACAACTAAGTGAAGTGGAGATAGGCAATCTGCCTGAAAAGACTTCAGAGTAATGAGAGTAAAGATTATCCAAGATCTCAGAAAAACAATGGAGGCACAGACTGAGATACAAGAAATGTTTAGCAAAGAGCTAGAAGATTTAAAGAACAAACAGAGTTGAACAATACAATAACTGAAATGAAAAATACACTGGAAGGAATCAATAACAGAATAAATGAGGCAGAAGAACGAATAAGTGAGCTGGAAGAGAGATGAGTGGAAATCACTGCTGCAGAACAGAATAAAGAAAAAAGAATGAAAAGAAATGAGGACAGTTTAAGAGACCTCTGGGACAACATTAAACACACCAACATTCGCATTAAAGGGGTCCCAGAAGGAGAAGAGAGAGGAAGGGCCTGGGAAAATATTTGAAGAAATAATAGCCAAAAACTTCACTAACATGGGAAAGGAAACACTCACTCAAGTCCAGGAAGCACAGAGTCCCATACAAGATAAACCCAAGGAGGAACACACCAAGACACATATTAATCAACTTGACAAAAATTAAACACAAAGAGAAAATATTAAAAGCAACAAGTAACATACAAGGGAATCCCCATACAGTTATCAGCTGATGTTTTAGCAGAAACTCTGCAAGCCAGAAGGGAGTGGCATGATATATTTAAAGTGATGAAAGGGAAAAACCTACAGCCAAGAATACTCTACCCAGCAAGGCTCTTGTTCAGATTCAATGGAGAAATCAGAAGCTTTACAGACAAGCAAAAGTTAAGAGAATTTAGCACCACCAAACCAGCTTTACAACAAATGCTAAAGGAACTTCTTTAGGCAGAAAAGAAAAGGCCACAACTAGAAACAAAAGAATTATGAATGGGAAAGCTCACCAGTAAAGGCAAACATTCTGTAAAGGTAGCAAATCATCTACACACAAATATGACATCAAAACCAGCAATCGTGAGGAGAGTACAAATGCAGTACATTAGAAATGCATTTGAAATTCAGAGACCAGCAACTTAAAATAATCTTGTATATATATAGAGAGAGATTGCTATATCAAAACCTCATGGTAACCACAAACCAAAAATCTACAATAGATACACACACAAGAAAGAAAAAATCCAAACACAACTCTAAGATAGTCATCAAATCACAAGAGAAGAGAACAAAAGAGAAATGAAGGAAAAAGATGTACAAAAACAAATCCAAAACAATTAACAAAATGGCAATAAGAACATTAATATCGATAATTACCTTAAATGTAAATGTATTAAATGCTCCAACCAAAACACATAGATTGGCTTAATGGATACAAAAGCAAGACCCATACATATGCTGTCTACAAGACACCCACTTCAGACCAAGGTACACGTACAGACTGAAAGTGAGAGGTTGGAAAAAGGTATTCCAGGCAAACAGAAATCAAAAGAAAACTAGAGCAGCAAAACTCATATCAGACAAAATAGACTTTAAAATAAAGACTGTTATAAGAGACAAAGAAGGACACTACATAATGATGAAGGGATCAATACAAGAAGATATAACAATTGTAAATATATATGCACCCAACACAGGAGCACCTCAATATGTAAGACAGATGCTAACAGCTATAAAAGGAGAAATCGACAGTAGCACAATAGTAATGGGGGACTCTTAACACCTCCCTTGCCTCAACGGACAGATCATTCAGACAGAAAATCAATAAGGAAACACAGCCCTTAAATGACAGATTAGACAAGATGGACTTAATATTTAAGCACTCCATCCAAAAGCAGCAGAATACACATTCTTTTCAAGTTCACATGGAACATACTCCACAATAGATCACATGCTGTGCCAGAAAGCAAACCTCAGTAAATTTAAGAAAACTGAAATTAAGCATCTTTTACAACCACAACGCTATGAGATTAGACATCAACTACAAGAAAAAAAAAACTGTAAAAAACAGAAACACCTGGAGGCTAGGTAATATGTTACTAAACAACCAATGGATCACTGAAGAAATCAAAGAGGAAATCAAAAAATACCTAGAGACAAATGAAAACAGAAACACAACAATCCAACAACTTTGGGATGCAGCAAAAGCAGTTTACAAGGGAAGTTTATAGCAATACAATGTTACCTCAAGAGACCAAAATCTCAAAAAAACAACCTAACCTTACACCTAAAGCACCTAGAAAAAGAAGAACAAACAAAAGCCAAAGTTAGTAAAAGAAAAGAAATCATAAAGATCAGAGCAGAAATACATGAAATAGAGATGAAGAAAACAATAGAAAGATCAAAGAAACTAAAAGCTGGTTCTTTGAAAAGATGAACAAAATTGATAAAACTTTATAGACAGACTCATCAAGGAAAAAAAAGGGAAAGGGCCCAAATCAATAAAATCAGAAATGAAAAAGGAGAAGTTACAATGGGCACCACAGAAATACAAAGGATCCTGAGACTACTGCAAGCAACTAGATGCCAATAAAATGGACAATCTGGAAGAAACAGACAAATTCTTAGGAAGGTTCCATCTCCCAAGACTGAATCAGGAAGAAATAGGAAATATGAACAGACCAATCACAAGTACTGAAGTTGAAACTGTGATTTAAAAACTTCCAACAAACAGAATTCCAGAACCAGATGGCTTCAGAAGCAAATTCTATCAAACATTTAGAGAAGAGTTAACACCTATGCTTTGGAAACTGTTTCAAAAAATTGCAGAAGGAACACTCCCAAACTCATTCTACAAGGCCAGCATCACCCTGATACCAAAACCAGATAAAGATACTACAAAAAAGAAAATTACAGGCCAATATCACTGATGTACATAGATGCAGAAATCCTCAACAAAACACTAGCAGGCTGAATTCAACAATACATTAAAAGGATCATACACCATGATCAACTGGGATTTATCCTAGGGATACAAGGATTTTTCAGTATGCACAAATCAATCAGTATGATACACCACAGTAACAAATTGAAGAATAAAAGCCATATGATTATCTCCACAGATGCAGAAAAACTTTTGACAAAATTCAACACCCCTTTATGATAATAATGCTCCATCCAGAAAGGGGGCATAGAGAAAACCTACCTCAAAATAGAAAGGCCATATATGACAAACCCACAGCTAACGGCATACTCAGCGGTGAAACTGAAAGCATTCCTCTAAGGTCAGGAACAAGACAAGGATGTCCACTCTCACCACTTTTATCCAATATACTTTTAGAAGTCCTAGCCATGGCAATCAGGGAAGCAAAAGAAGTAAAAGGAATCCAAATTGGAAATCCAAAAAGTAAAAAAATCCAAAAAGTAAAACTGTTACTGTTTGCAGGTAAAGTGATACTATACATAGAAAATCCTAAAGATTTTGCTACTAGAAAACTACTGGAGTTCAATGAATTTGATAAAGTTGCAGGATACAAAATTAATACACAGAAATCTGTTGCATTTCTATACACTAACAATGAAAGATCAGAAACAGAAATTAAGGAAACAGTCTCATTTACCATTGCATCAAAAAGAATTAAATACCTATGAAGAAGCATACCAAAGGAGGCAAAAGACCTGTACTCTGAAAACTATAAAATGCTGATAAAAGAAATTGAAGATGGCACAAACAGATGGAAAGATATACTGTGGTCTTGGATTGGAAGAATCAATACTGTCAAAATGACTATACTACTCAGAGCTATCTACAGACTCAATGCAATCCCTATCAAATTACCGATGGCATTTTTCCCAGAAGTAGAGCAAAAAAATTTTTTAATTTGTATGGAAACACAAAAGTCCCTGAATAGCCAAAGCAATCCTGAGAAAGAAAAACAGAGCTGGAGGAATCAGGCTCCCTAACTTCAAACTATACTACAAAGCTACCGTAATCAAAACAGTATACTGTACTGGCACAAAAACAGAAATATGGGTCAGTGGAACAGGATAGAAAGCCCAGAAATAAACCCACACAACCTATGGTCAATTAATCTATGACAAAGGAGGCAAGACTATGCAATGGAAAAAAGACAGTCTCTTCAATAAGTGGAGCTGGGAAAACTGGACAGCTATGTATAAAAGAATGAAATTAAAACATTCTCTAACACCATACACAAAAATGAACTCAAAATGGGTTCAAGACCTAAATGTAGGACCAGATACTATAAAACTCTTAAGAGGAAAACATAGGAAGAACACTCTTTGACATAGATCGCAGCAAGATCTTTTTGGATCCACCTCCTAGAGTAATGAAAATAAAAGCAAAAATAAACAAATAGGACCTAATTAAACGTAAAAGTTTTGCACAGCAAAGAAAATCATAAACAAAATGAAAACACAACCCACAGAATGGGAGAAAATATTTGCAAACAAAGTGACCGACAAGGGATAAACCTCAAAATATACAAACAGCTCATGCAGCTCAATATGAAAAAACAAACAACCTAATCAAAAAATGGGCAGAAGATCTAAATATACATTTCTCTAATGTAAAGACATACAGATGGCCAAAAAGCACATGAAAAGATGCTAAATATCACTAATTATTAGAGTAATGCAAACCAAAACTCCAGTGAGGTATCACCTCACACCAGTCAGAATGGCCATCATTTAAAAGTCTACAAATAATAAATGCTAGAGAGGATGTGGAGAAAAGGGAACCCTCCTACACTGTTGTAGGAATGTAAACTGGTACAACCACTATGGAAAACTGGAGAAACCATACATATATCCAGAAAAAACCGTACTTCGAAAAGATGCATGCACCCCGATGTTCATTGCAGCACTAGTTACAATAGCCAAGATATGGAATGGCTAAATGTCCATTGACAGAGGTAAAGATGTGGCACATATATACAATGGAATATTACTCAGCCATAAAAAGGAATGCAATAATGCTATATGCAGCAACATGGATGGACCTGGAGATTATCATACTAAGTGAAGTAAGTCAGAAAAAGATAAATAGTATATGATATCACTTATATGTGGAATCTAAAAAGATGATACAAATGAACTTATTTGCAGAACAAACAGACTCACAGACTTCAAAAACAAACTTATGGTTACCAAAGGGGAGAGGTGGTGGGGGGAGGGATATATTAGGAGTTTGGGATTAACATATACACACTAATATATATAAAATAGGTAATTGACAAAGACCTACTGTATAGCACAGGGAACTCTACTCAATAATCTGTAATAACCTATATGGGAAAAGAATCTGGAAAAGAATGGATATATGTATATGTGCAACTGAACCACTTGGCTGTACACCTGAAAATAACACAACATTGTAAATCAACTGCAGCCCAATATAAAATAAAAATTAAATTTAAAAAATATGTTATCACATTTGTGCATTTATGTGACATGTACAGATTCTGAAAGATTAAATTAGAAAATCTGAAATAGAAAACAAGAACAAAATAAGACATTGGAAATCTCAAACTTGGGAATGTAAGATTAGAACATGAAGAGCCTAAAATATGGTGAGATTGTTCTTTTGAGGGTTTGTAATAGAACAATAGAAAAGTGGCAGGAGCATGAGGTGAGTAGAGACCTGAGAGAGGGATTTTGTTGGGATAGGAAAGATTTGATTATGTCTACAGGGTTGTGGGAAAGATGACAGTAAGGAGAAGGGCATTAAAAATACAGAAGAGGAGGGAATGATCAGTGGACCACAGTCATCATGATGAAGAAGGAGGAGATGGGCTGCAGAGATCAAAAACTCAAATAGAGGAACTCTTAAATGGAAGGAGTGGTCTCCCTTTTTCTGGAAGGAAAGGAAGGAAAGGGGAGAAGTTACAAAATACAGGCAGGTGCACACAAGTTTGGGGAATTCATGCCTGCAGTTTTTTTTGTCTATGACCCAGATGGTGTTCAGGAAGATTAATTTGGCAGTGACTACAAATGAGGAGAAAAGCTAAAGTTGCTGCAGTCATTCAAGTGCAAGGTGATAAACACCTGCATCAGACTAATAGCAGCAAAAATTGGGAAGAAGGGTCAAATTGCAAAAGTTGTTGCAGAAGACTTAATTTTTTTATTATTATTATTTTTTTCTACCTTCAGTACTCCAGTATGTCAGCAACATTCCAGGGCTAAAAGTTCCTAGAAACTGGAATGGGAGCCATATGGTAAATAAAATAGTTAAAATAGAGAAGTTTTGCATCAACATAGTAGTGAATCACTAGCAAACTTCTACCTTGGAGTAGTGTTGAAGAGAATAACCCTCTCCAGCAGTTAATTCTGTCAATTATCTAGCAGATCCTTTGAGAGCACTTCAATTGGATTCTTTTTAGGGAAGATCTTAAACATCATGACCACTAAAATATTTAACATTTGGGATAAATTAAGCCAAGTTTTCTAACAGCATGTAAAGCAAGTTTTGTTTTCTTTAACAGATATTAATGAATGTCAAGAATCCAGCCCCTGTCACCACCGCTGTTTCAATGCCATAGGAAGTTTTCACTGTGGATGTGAACCTGGGTATCACCTCAAAGGCAGAAAATGCGTGGGTAAGCAGAGGGCTATGAATTCAAAGCAGTGACATCTTCGTAACTTCTTTTTTTTTTTAATTTTTGAATTTTATTTATTTTTTTTTACAGCAGGTTCTTATTAGTCATCAGTTTTATACACATCAGTGTATACATGTCAATCCCAATCGCCCAATTCAGCACACCACCATCCCCACCCCCCCCACTGCTTTGCCCCATTGGTGTCCATATGTTTGTTCTCTACATCTGTTTCTCTACTTCTGCCCTGCAAACCGGTTCATCTGTACCATTTTTCTAGATTCCACATATATACGTGAATACATGATTTTTTTTTCTCTTTCTGACTTACTTCACTCTGTATGACAGTCTCTAGATCCATCCATGTCTCAACAAATGACTCAGTTTCATTCCTTTTTATGGCTAATATTCCATTGTATATATGTACCACATCTTTATCCATTCAACTGTCAGTGGGCATTTAGGTTGCTTCCATGAACTGGCTATTGTAAATAGTGCTTCAGTGAACATTGGACTGCATGTGTCTTTTTGAATTATGGTTTTCTCTGGATATATGCACAGTAGTGGGATTGCTGGATCATATGGTAATTCTATTTTTACTTTTTTAAGGAACCTCCATACTGTCCTCCATAGTGGCTATATCAATTTACATTCCCACCAACACTGCAAGAGGGTTCCCTTTTCTCCACACCCTCTCCAGTATTTGTTGTTTGTAGATATTCGGATGATGTCTATTCTAACAGGTGGGAGGTAATCCCTCATTGTAGTTTTGATTTGCATTTCTTTAATAATTAGTGATGTTGAGCAGCTTTTTATGTGCTTCTTGGCCATCTGTATGTCTTCTTTGGAGAAATGTCTATTTAGGTCTTCTGCCCATTTTTGGATTGGGTTGTTTATTTTCTTAACATTGAGCTGCATGAGCTCTTTATATATTTTGGAGATTAATCCTTTGTGCATTGATTCATTTGCAAATATTTTCTCCCATTCTGAAGGTTCTCTTTTCATCTTATTTATGGTTTCCTTTGCTGTGCAAAAGTTTTTAAGTTTCATTAGATCCCATTTGTTTATTTTTGTTTTTATTTCCATTACTCTAGCAGGTGGATCAAAAAGATCTTGCTGTGATTTATGTCAAAGCATGTTCTTCCTATGTTTTCCTCTAAGAGTTTGATAGTATCCAGTCTTACATTTAGATCTCGAATCCATTTTGAGTTTATTTTTGTGTATGGTGTTAGGGAGTGTTCTAATTTCATTCTTTTACATGTAGCTGTCCAGTTTTCCCAGCACCACTTATTGAAGACACTGTCTTTTCTCCATTGTATATCCTTGCATCCTTTGTCATAGATTAGTTGACCATAGGTGTGTGGGTTTATCTCTAGGCTTTCTATCTTGTGTCATTGATCTATGTTTCTGGTTTTGTGCCAGTACCATATTGTCTTGATTACTGTAGCTTTATACTATAGTCTGAAGTCATGGAGTCTGATTCCTCAAACTCCTTTTTTTCCCTCAAGACTGCTTTGGCTATTCAGAGTCTTTTGTGTCTCCATACAAATTTTAAGATTTTTTGTTCTAGTTCTGTAAAACATGCCATTGGTAATTTGATAGGGATTGCATTGAATCTGTAGATTGTTTGGGGTAGTACAGTTATTTTCACAATATTGATTCTTCCAATCCAAGAACATGGTATATCTCTCCATCTGTTGGTATCATCTTTAATTTCTTTCATGAGTGTCTTATACTTTTCAGCATACAGGTCATCTCCCTAGGTAGGTTTATTCCTAGGTATTTTATTCTTTTTGTTGCAGTGGGAAATGGGAGTGGTTCCTTAATTTCTCTTTCAGATTTTTCATCATTAGTGTGTAGGAATGCAAGAGATTTTCTGTGTATTAATTTTGTACCCTGCAACTTTACCAAATTCATTGATTAGCTCTAGTAGTTTTCTGGTAGCATCTTTAGGATTCTCTATGTATAGTATCATGGCATCTGAAGACAGTGACAGTTTTACTTCTTCTTTTTCAATTTGTATTCCTTTTATTTCTTTTTCTTCTCTGATTACCGTGGCTAGGACTTCCAAGAATATGTTGAATAATAGTGGTGAGAGTGGACATCCTTGCCTTGTTCCTGATCTCAGAGGAAATGCTTTCAGTTTTTCACTATTGAGAGTGATGTTTGCTGTGGGTTTGTCGTATATGAGCTTTATTATGTTGAGGCAGGTTCCCTCTATGCCCACTCTCTGGAGAGTTTATCATAAATGGGTGTTGAATTTTGTCAAAAGCTTTTTCTGCATCTACTGAGATGATCATATGGTTTTTATTCTTCAATTTCTTAATATGGCGTAACACATTGATTGATTTGCGTATATTGAAGAATTCTAGCATCCCTAGGATAAATTCCACTTGATCATGGTGTATGATCCTTTTAATGTGTTGCTGGATTCTGTTTGCTAGTATTTTGCTGAGGATTTTTGCATCTATATTCATCAGTGATATTGGTCTGTAACTTTTTTTTTTTTTTGTAGTATCTTTGTCTGGTTTTGGTGTCAGGGTGATGGTGGCCTCATAGAATGAGTTTGGGAGTGTTCCTCCCTCTGCAATTTTTGGAAGAGTTTGAGAAGGATGGGTGTTAGCTGTTCTCTAAATATTTGATAGAATTGACCTGTGATGCCATCTGGTCCTGGACTTTTGTTTGTTGGAAGATTTTTTTTTTTTTTTTGCAGTACGCAGGCCTCTCACTGTTGTGGCCTCTCCCGTTGCGGAGCACAGGCTCCGGACGCGCAGGCTCAGCGGCCATGGCTCACGGGCCCAGCCGCTCCGCGGCACATGGGATCTTCCCAGACCGGGGCACGAACCCGTGTCCCCTGCATCGGCAGGCGGACTCTCAACCACTGCGCCACCAGGGAAGACCTGTTGGAAGATTTTTAATCACAGTTTTAATTTCATTACTTGTGATTGGTCTGTTCATATTTTCTGTTTCTTCCTGGTTCAGTCTTGAAAGGTTATACTTTTCTAAGAGTTTGTCCATTTCTTCCAGGTTGTGCATTTTATTGGCATAGAGTTGCTTGTAGTAGTCGCTTAGGATGCTTTGTATGTCTGTGGTGTCTGTTCTAACTTCTCCTTTTTCATTTCTAATTTTATTGATTTGAGTCCTCTCCCTCTTTTTCTTGATGAGTCTGCCTAATGGTTTATCAATTTTGTTTATCTTCTCAAAGAACCAGCTTTTACTTTTATTGATCTTTGCTATTGTTTTCTTTGTTTCTATTTCATTTATTTCTGCTCTGATCTTTATGATTTCTTTCCTTCTTCTAACTTTGGGTTTTGTTTGTTCTTCTTTCTCTAGTTCCTTTAGGTGTAAGGGTAGATTGTTTGAGATTTCTCTTGTTTCTTGAGGTAGGATTGTATAGCTATAAACTTCCCTCTTAGAACTGCTTTTGCTGCATCCCATAGGTTTTGGATCGTCATGTTTTCATTGTCATTTGTCTCTAGGTATTTTTTCATTTCCTCTTTGATTTCTTCAGTAATCTCTTGGTTATTTACTAACATATTGTTTAGCCTCCATGTGTTTGTGCTTTTTATGTTTTTTTGCCTGTAACTGATTTCTAGTCTCATAGCGTTGTGGTCAGAAAAGATGTTTGATATGATTTCAATTTTCTTAAGTTTACTGAAGCTTGATTTGTCACCCAAGATGTGATCTATCTGGGAGAATGTTCCATGTGCACTTGAGAAGAAAGTGTAATCTGCTGTTTTGGATGGAATGCCCTATAAATATCAATTAAATCTATCTGGTCTATTGTGTCATTTAAAGCTTCTGTTTCCTTATTTATTTTCATTTTAATGATCTGTCTATTGGTTTAAGTGAGGTGTTAAAGTCCCCCACTATTATTGTGTTACTGTCAATTTCCTCTTTTATAGCTGTTAGCAGTTGTATTATGTATTGAACTGCTCCTATGTTGGGTGCATATATATTTATAATTGTTATATCTTCTTCTTGGATTGATCCCTTGATCATTACGTAGTGTCCTTCCTTGTCTCTTGTAACATACTTTATTTTAAAGTCTATTTTATCTGATATGAGTATTGCTACTCCAGCTTTCTTTTGATTTGCATTTGCATGGAGTATCTTTTTCCATCCCCTCACTTTCAGTCTGAATGTGTCCCTAGGTCTGAAGTGGGTCTTTTGTAGACAGCATATATAAGCCTCTTGTTTTTGTATCCATTCAGCAAGCCTGTGTCTTTTGGTTGGAGCATTTAATCCATTCACGTTGAACTTAATTATCAATATGTATGTTTCTATGACCATTTTCTGAATTGTTTTGGGTTTGTTTTTGTAGGTCCTTTTCTTCTCTTGTGTTTCCCACTGAGAGAAGTTCCTTTAGCATTTGTTGTAGAGCTGGTTTGGTCATGCTGAATTCTTTAGCTTTTGTTTGTCTGTAAAGCTTTTGATTTCTCCATCAATCTGAATGAGATCCTTGCCAGATAGAATAATGTTGGTTGTAGGTTCTTCCCTTTCATCACTTTAAGTATATCATGCCACTCCCTTCTGGCTTGTAGAGTTTCTGCTGAGAAATCAGCTGTTAACCTCATGGGAGTTCCCTTGTATCTTATTTGTCATTTTTTCCTTGCTGCTTTTAATAATTTTTCTTTGTCTTTAATTTTTGTCAATTTGATTACTATGTGTCTTTTGGAGTGTTTCTCCTTGGGTTTTTCCTGTATGGGACTCTGTGTGCTTCCTGGACTTGGGTGGCTATTTCCTTTCCCATGTTAGGGAAGTCTTCGACTATAATCTCTTCAAATATTTTCTCCGGTCCTTTCTCTCTCTCTTCTCCTTCTGGGACCCCTATAATGCGAATGTTGTTGCATTAATGTTGTTCCAGAGGTCTCTTAGGCTGTCTTGATTTCTTTTCATTCTTTTTTCTTTATTATGTTCTGCAGCAGTGAATTCCACCATTCTGTCTTCCAGGTCACTTATCCGTACTTCTGCCTCAGTTATTCTGCTATTGATTCCTTCTAGTATAGCTTTCATTTCAGTTATTTTATTTTTCATCTGTGTTTGTTTGTTCTTTAATCCTTCTAGATCTTTGTTAAACATTTCTTGCATCTTCTCAATCTTTGCCTCCATTCTTTATCCAGGTCCTGGATCATCTTCACTATCATTATTCTGAATTCTTTTTCTGGAAGGTTGCCTATCTCCACTTCATTTAGTTGTTTTTCTGGGGTTTTATTTTGTTCCTTCATCGGGTACATAGCCCTCTGCCTTTTCATCTTGTCTGTCTTTCTGTGAATATGGTTTTTGTTCCACAGGGTACAGGACTGTTGTTCTTCTTGCTTCTGCTGTCTGTCCTCTCGTGGATGAGGCTACTAAGAGGCTTATGCAAGTTTCCTGATGGGAGGGACTGGTAGTGGGTAGAGCTGACTGTTCCTCTGGTGGGCAGAGCTCAGTAAAACTTTAATCCACTTGACTGCTGATGGGTGGGGCTGGGTTCCCTCCCTGTTGGTTGTTCGGCCTGAGGCAACCCAACACTGGAGCCTATCTGGGCTCTTTCGTGGGGCTAATGGCAGCCTCTGGGAGGGCTCATGCCAAGGAGTACTTCCCAGAACTTGTGCTGCCAGTGTCCTTGTCCCCACAGTGTGCCACAGCCAACCCCCGCCCCTGCAGGACACCTCCCAAGAATAGCAGGTATGTCTGGTTCATTCTCTCCTATGGTCACTGCTCCTTCCCCTGGGTCCCGATGCACACACTACTTTGTGTGTGCCCTCCAAGAGTGGAGTCTCTGTTTCCCCCAGTTCTGTCGAAGTCCTGCAATCAAATCCCAGTAGACTTCAAAGTCTGATTCTCTAGGAATTCCTCCTCCTGTTGCCAGACCCCCAGGTTGGGCAGCCTGACGTGGGGCTCAGAACCTTCACTCCAGTGGGTGGACTTCTGTGGTATAAGTGTTCTCCATTGTGTGAGTCACCCACCCAGCAGTTAGAGGATTTGATTTTACTGTGATTGTGTCCCTCCTACCATCTCGTTGTGGCTTCTCCTTTGTCTTTGGATGTGGGGTATCTTTTTTGGTGAGTTCCAGTGTCTTCCTGTCGATGATTGTCCAGCAGCTAGCTGTGATTCTGGTGTTCTCACAAGAGGCAGTGAGAGCACGTCCTTCTACTCCGCCATCTTGGTTCCAGTCTCCCTTTGTAACTTCTTAATGGTGCCTTATCTAATCCATGTGCCATGTCCTGGGCTGGATTGTAATACCATGCATCATGTATGTGATCCATGCAAAAACGAAGTGGAAGCAAATGCTATACATTACAGGTTTCATCTTCCAATTACATAACCATTTTTTTTTTAACATTTCCCCTATTTTGTTACCAATTCTTTCACAAAATCATAATTTATATGTATATATACATATATACTTATATATAATGTATAAATATATAATTTTTCTTTTTCTAGGAGGAGGAAGTGGTTGGTATGGCTACCAGCTATGTGAAGTAATATTCTGTTTTTTATTTTTATCATAACGTTTTAAAATAAAGTGCATTACATAACTTGATTGATTTAAACACTTTAACCTTACACCATGATTATATAATCATCTATATTAGTTTATGATATCCTTAAAATCTGAAGGTATAATTTTTATGCAAAGTCGGAAGAAATCACTTTCTCAATCTGCATTACCTTTGTTCTTTCATCAAGATGTCAATGAATGTAGACAGAATGTATGCAGACCAGATCAGCACTGCAAGAACACCCGCGGTGGCTATAAATGCATTGATCTTTGCCCAAACGGAATGACCAAGGCAGAAAACGGAACCTGCATTGGTGAGTGTCTGGCTGTCTCAGCGACTGTGATTCATTTACCATCAACAAGCCAAATAAGGCATTCATTCTTAAAACTAATTATTAGAATATATATAATCTAACAAGGAAATATCTTTTTCTATAGGTTTTTTACTCCCAACTTCTAGTATTGTTGAGCTCTGGGGTCCCAGGGTCATGGCTATACCAGGAAATGAAAGCTCACCAGGGAGACTTAGCCCATTTTGAACTCCCATCAGTTACACAATTGGTTTATATAGTTTCATATCCACATACATTAATATTATGTCATATAATTTCTAATATGAAATCTAGCATATATATTAAGAATTTCATTGGAAGGGTTAAGAAAAAAATTATGTTTGTAGAGATTTATTAAAAGTTCAAAATATAATTATTTTAAAACCAAATATTCTTTAAATGTCAAATCAATAACCAGGCAATAAAGTAAATTATATTTCTCCCTAAGTTCTTTGTGTGCCTGTTCTGTACCAGTCTGCCATAGTTAGTTAGCAGAACTATGAGCTGCACAATATACAAAACTGAAACTGATAGCATTCCT
>NW_006777506.1:1511823-1521110 GCF_000442215.2 Lipotes vexillifer
TAGGATTCCTGCTCTCATGTACTTAAACAATCAATTGGGATAGATCCGGCAACTCCACTCCCCTCACCAAAAGAAAAAAAAAATACTATTATGCAAGTTGGGATGAAATATCATAAAAGAGGTACAAATAAAATTGTACCAGAGTACTCAAAAGAATGATCATATCTAATAAGACTATCAGCAGTGTCATAGAAGTGATCACATTTAAATATAGTCTTGAATGGAATGTTAATAGATGGAGGTGGTAGAAAAAGGAAAGAAAAATAGCCCTGTATGAGATGGAAAGAGCTGAACTTAGAGAAAACATGTTAAAATTCATCCTCCCTTCTTGACAGCTATCTGACCTTGAACAAGTCTTAAGATGACACAGAAATTTGAGTGTAAGTTTCTCATTTTAAAAAATGGGACATTTTAAGAATTTCATACTGAAGTATTTATTAATAAAGTTACAATCTGTCTTGGATTTGTTTCAAAATAATATAAGAGTGAGGGGAGGGTGTAGATATAAATGAGGGAGTATTGACCACTTGTTGATACTAGTTGAGGTAAATGGAAGTTTAGTATACTTAAAAAATAATTGGGTGGGGGGGCATGTGGACTATCAGATTTCAAAGACTCCTCAGCAATATGGATATAGGTAAATATTTTTCTTACTTCCTAAGAATAGTAGCCAACTCACAGCATCATATGCAGTTATGTGTAACTAAGTATTTTTAAGAATATTGATTCTGTAATTATGTATAAGATTAATTAGAAATGAGAGAAGCTGAAATATCAGAAGATGTTTAAGAAGCTACAGCAAAAATATAGCTAAATGAGGAAATGGAAAGTAGGGATATATGGGTTTGTTTGAAGGAAGCAGAATTACCCAATCTTGGAAACAGAGAATAGGTTTAAAGATAACTCTGAGGTTCGCAGCCAGGTTGACTGGGGATAAAAGAATACTGTTATTATAAATAAGGGAGTAGTGATAAGATACTGGAGACATGCTGAGTTTGAAGTACTAGTAAAACATGGCGATGGAGATGAGCAGCCAGCAGCTAGAAATTTGGGACCGTGGCTAAGTAGCAATGTGGAAATGTTGCTGTTAAGTCCACGTCAGCAAGCTCACTAGAGTCACTAGTATAAATAGGATGGCCAAAAAAGGAGGGATATAGCGAAGGGGGGAAAGCTGAGAAGAAAACTCTCCCCGTAGTAGGGCGCAAGAAGAGGAAAAGGGGCCCGTTAACAAGTGGCAGAGCTGGGACTTGAACCCAGGTTTTCTGACTCCAGGTCTCAACCACGTGGTGAGAAATGCAACGTTCTAAGCAATTAAAATGTTCATTTTAAATATAATGGCTTGCCGCATAGCACAGGGAGATCAGCTCAGTGCTTTGTGACCACCTGGAGGGGTGGGATAGGGAGGGTCAGAGGGAGATGCAAGAGGGAGGGGATATGGGGATATATGTATACGTATAGCTGATTCACTTCGTTATAAAGCAGAAACTAACACAACATTGTAAAGCAATTATACTCCAATAAAGATGTTAATAAATAAATATAATGACTTTAGGTTTTGAAATAGGAAATGTTATTGCTTTTTATTGCCCTCCATGTCTCTAGATATTGATGAGTGTAGAGATGGGACCCATCAGTGCAGATATAACCAGATATGTGAGAATACGAGAGGCAGCTATCGTTGTGTATGTCCGAGAGGTTACCGGTCTCACGGAATTGGAAGACCCTGTATGGGTAAGTTAACAGGAACTCTTATTGAGTAATAAAGGCTGGGTAACTATTTTACCAGCTTGGTTAGGACCACTGTATCCTCAAATCCTTTCTTGCTACAATTAGATTTGTAAGTTGGTTTAAGTAGTCCATTACACAAGTCGAATTACTTCTTAGAGACTTCATATTGAGCTCAATTTACACTGACTTTCAAGTGATAATAGTAACTACTTATGGAGTGCTTACTATGCACTATACATATCAAAGTGAGGCAGTGTACACGACAACTTAATTATGAAGATTAGCTCATTGATTATCTCTCTATGCATGTGATGTAAATGTTTGCATAGATACATTTTATTTGAATATGAAGTATATCTGTATGTACTATGAAGGTTTAGTTATGAAGGATTAAAATGTGAACACACAATTTAAGTGAATTGATAATTATTACTTTATCTACCATATGTTTAGTGCATACTGTATGCCATTCTGCTAAGAATCTCATTTAATTCTCCCAATTACCTGTTTGTTTCCATCTTAGTTATAGTTGAATGTAAAGTAAGGCAGGTAACGATAGTAGAAGATGTCTAGAAGGTAACCATATGCTTTTTTTTAATTAATACATTTACAATCAAGAAACTGACCTATAAAATTATATTTCACCTCAGAATATTTACATTTACATGCAGAAAAAAAAATTGTGTGAGCTTTTAAATACTAGCTTTTGGTTTGCAAGCTATTATATCAATACTTTTAAAATTGGATGCCTTGGTTGTCTATTTAATTCTTTATAGCAAATTCTTCCATAAAGACTTAGTTCTGTCTTTATGTAGTCCCTAGCATAGTACTTTGCACATAGAAAATGTTTAATGTAGTACCATTATTATGAACGCTTTTAAAATAAATACTTTTTAATAGGAATATATATCATGTTAGTCTTCTATTTAGATATTGTAATTTGTACATAATTTAACATTTTGATCAGTCATTACAGTGACATAGCAGAATGAAATGTGTTTATTCGTTCACTAGTTTGACTTGAAGCTGAATGTCAGAAATCGGGCTGGGGGATAAATCAGTGAAGAAGGTAGGGCCATTGCCTTAAAGAGATTTAAAATGTTAATTTTAACTTTTGCCTACTAAAATAATTTTTAAAGCACAATTTACTACTTTTATTCTACTTATTCATATTGTTTTCTTTCATGCCACTGTGGTAATGAATTAAGGAATTTGGTTTTGATCTCTGGTCTTTATTCACTTTTTCAATTTACAAGAAGAGTTAGGAATACATACTCTGTGTTGACCTAGGAATAGAAAGAAAAAGAACTTTAATTTTTGAACTTTGAGTTTATCTTAGGAAGAATGATTCTGTATCTTCATTTCCTTCTTTTTAATTTTTTAAAGAAAATGTACTTGACGTGATTATTCATTACTAATTACTGATGCAAAAGAAACAAAGGAAAATAAAACTGTAGGTGTACATTGTACATTCTTGCATCTGAAACTTGTAATTATATGAAAGATTAGAAGCACTAGTGATCAATATTGTAATTAAATGCAAACTAGAGATCTGACTGCATTCTTCACTCCACCAACAAAATTAAGATCTATATGTTAGCTTTGAACTCTAGTTTTTCTGGATTCAAGACCACATTTTTCCATTATGACCATATATGATTCTACTGTACATGTAAAACAATCTTCAGGGACAGTCATAGAATCTTTCTATATATTCATAGCTGAATGATGAAAACTTTTTCAAAAGTTCACAACAGCTGAGAAATTACTGTATTCCCTGCTTTGGAGGGTAACATAATGTCTTCAGTTTGTTTCACAGACTGATTCTTTATTCCTGTGTTTTCTGTGTGTATATGTGTGTATGTTTTTTTTTTTCTCTTTTTTATGTATCATGGCACACGAGCAGACATTAATGAATGTGAACAAGTGCCTAAGCCTTGTGCATATCAGTGCTCCAACACCCCCGGCAGCTTCAAGTGTATCTGTCCACCAGGACAACATTTATTAGGGGACGGGAAATCTTGCGCTGGATTGGAGAGGCTGCCAAATTATGGCACTCAGTACAATAGCTATAACCTTGCACGGTTCTCCCCCGTGAGAAACAACTATCAACCTCAACAGCATTACAGACAGTACTCACATCTCTACAGCTCCTACTCAGAGTATAGGAACAGCAGAACGTCTCTCTCCAGGACTAGAAGGACTATTAGAAAAACTTGCCCTGAAGGCTCTGAGGCGAGCCATGACACATGTGTAGGTAAATGTCAGCCATATTCCATTTCCTTTCTGTGGGCTCACTTAACGGACCAGAGTCTAAGCATATATACAGCACCTGTGAGAGTTTGGGTGTAGTGAACTACATCTGATCTCAAATCTGGGATGACCCAAGTTTCAAGACATTTACTCTGGCACCTAAAACTATTACCAATTTTATCAAATGATGTATTTACATGTGTACATTCTGATAATTTATTGTTTTGTATTGGCAGTTTCTCTTTTTTGATCACCCCTGAAAGTGTTACTAAATTTAATGCTATATAGAAATAAAATTCAGTGGCATCCAGAATATGGTTCTTAAAAAAAGAATATGCATATTGCCACCATAATATAATACTATCAGATTATGGCTTTATCTGATGGATGCCAAAGCAGTGGGTTAAAAGTGAAACTCTCAGCTACTGTGTTGACTGCTTGTTCTGTCTGCAACCAGCACTGCCCTGACTGTTGTTACACACTCCCCGTGGAACCTCTCAGTTCAATTATTTTGTATATATGTAAGTCACTGAAAAGACAATGTAAGCCAGGACAAAACTAACTTGTTTCCATTGTTCTAACATATGTGCTTTCAGTATCTTTACCTAAACTCAAGTCTGTAATTTAATTTTTTTGCAAAAGTGAAGTGTAATTTCCAACTGAAGAATTGAGACCTTGTCTTCAGTTAAGTTGCAAACAATTCCATCTGTCATTCATTTAATTCAATTTTCTGTGAGTATCCACAGTTTGCATGTCACTGAGCTATGCACCAAGGGGAATTAGCAAACACAAATTAGCCCCACAGTTTGTTAGAAGAAATGAGAAAGCAAAGAAGAAAGGGAGGAGGGAGGCAAGAGGGTAGGGAAGAAGGAAATTCTGTTTAAATTTGAAGACCCCCATGCTAACCTCATGTTCTTGAATTTTTCTTAAGCACTGCACACATTGCTTATTCTCTCCCAGATATGCTCTCTGTTAAACATTTTTTAGATATTTAAAAGAAATATCTTCTGACTTCAGTTTTTGTCATATCTTTTTCTACCCTTCTCCAAGCCTTGTTCCTGCATCGTTATCTTCTTAGACATGATTCCTTAGTCACTCTTAGGGGGACTCAGCTTCTCACATTATCTCCACTCAGCTGGACCTTCAAACCCTCTGGATCCTTACTCTTTAACCTTTAGTCTCTAGGCCCAGATGTTCCCAGAACTTCTCTGTCTGGCTGTCTTGAAGTACCTAAAGTGTAATATGATGCACATGGAATCTCCTCCCTGTGATCAGCTTCCTAGAGCTGTGGACAGTGCTAGTTTCTTTTACTCCTTGAACTTGAAACATTCATGGGTTCATTAACAACTCAACATTTTGCCCCATATGGTCAAACACTACTTAATTACTAAACCTGTGGACTCCACTGTCCTTGGGTGTATGTCAAACATTGCTCTCAGCCTGCTCCAAACCATTCTTACTGGTTTTTTCCAATTGGTAATTTTTCATGCCCACAATTTTTACCTCTTTGTTAGTGAAACTTTTCTCTATTTTATTGACAGAATTAACATCTGACATTTTGTCTTTCAATGTTTCTTCTAAATAGTCATTCCCACTGAAGGGTTTTCATATCCTATTAACATTCCATTCTGTGCCTTCGTCTTAGACAACGCTTCTCTTCTACCTTTACTCTCCTGCTCCAAAAATCCTTGTTTATGCTCTGATAAATGAGTGAAACGGTATTTCCCACACCATATACCATCTAGTTGACTTCTAGATCATCTGAAGGTCAAAGCCATTTGAAGAAAGAGTCCCTGATTAATAACCAGTTCTCCATTTCTTTATCACAATCTGTGCCCTGTAGTTTCATCACAGTAGAGTCTTATGAATGTTTTCTGTGCCTTTGTGTTTATATTACACTAATATGTTTATATGAATTACCTTCCCGAAACCATCTACTATGTGAGGCAGCTACTGTTTCAGAGTGAGGACCAATCTTGGAGACTAAAGTAAATTTCTATAACTAGTCTATGACTGGATATTTAAGTTTTATTTGGGGGCAATAAATAGACTTAGACATTTAGAAATATTTCTTAAAATATGGTGAGTATTTTCTGGCGTTGGTACTAATAAAGAAATTTACACTAAGATTGCAGACAGCTTTGGAATTATGTAACAAGCAACGTGCAGTAAACACCAAATGCCTTTAATTAACCATCTAGGATAGACAGTTTACAAAGGATTCAGATTAACACCATGGAATTTTGTTAGACTTGGGCTAAGATTTAGCTTTTTAGGGAATTGATTCCAAAGCTTAGTAGGGAAAATGAATGTTGCATTGCTTCTGAACACCAAAGTCACACTTGGGGCCACTTTAAAATTCATACTCTGGAAAGTGTGATGTCAACTACTTGGAGTTCAATATCACTTACATTTCTGTTGTTATCTTAGGTTAAAGCCTATTATAAAGGAAGTAAAAATATATCAAAAGTTCTGCAGTGAGTGCTTTGGTTAACCAAACTGGGGCAAAAACAATGACAAATATTTGATGAGCGTTTGTCATTAACAGATTTTGAGTCACTGCAATTATCATCTGAGCATATGCACAAAGAACAGGTCCTTTTGCTGAGCCATCTCCAGGGTTTCACTTTGTCTTCCCTTTACTTCCAGCCCTCAGCACTCCTGCTTCCATTTCATACCACATTCTCTTCCTTCTAACACTGGTTGGCACATTTTAATATTAGGCAAAACACAACTGAGACAAGAAATCTGAGGCCTCTCAAATCCCATCCCTGATTCTGAAAGCAAATATCAATTAATTTTCTTACTATCTATTCCCACTCTTTTTATTGCTGTTTTCTTGACTTCATTTAGTAATAGCAGGTAGCTTAGCTCTTTATAATTTATAAAATGTTTTTCATATGTTACGTGTTTGAACCTTCCAACAAGCCTGTGAAGTAGGGAGATTGTATCAGTGACTCCTGTTGGCAGAAGAATCAACTGAGATCCTGAGAAGTTAACATAGCAACTATATGTATATCTAGTTGCCATTAGTACTTTACAGTTGTATGAAGTTGGATGAATATTCCTATCGCAAAGATAAAACCGCCTCCACTTAACAATATCTGCATATGGGAAAGCTATAGGCATGGCTGTTGGAGAGAGAGAGGCCACTAAACTTTAAACAAACTAGAAACAAGTATTTCTTTTCCCAATTAATCTCAATAGAAACTTTATTTTTTAGGTAAATTCTACTGTGTTCTGTCAAGAGTTTAGTACCTTGGTGGTTTAGGATCCTGTACAGGTCTGTTTCATCTGTCATTCCAATCTTAATTACTTAACTAATATTGCAATTGCCAGTTTGGGGCTTCAGCTCATATATGCTTATACATAGAAGAGATGTTCATATTTTATAATACAGGACAGTTTATATTGTACTCCATTAAAAATATACTGATATGAAACAGCTTTGAACATTTTTAAGCACAAGTATAAAATCGAGTTTTCTGTTGTATATCAACAACTTGTTTATAGTTGATTCTGCCACAGTTTCTGCCTTTGTTTTGCATGGTTATACACACTGCTTTTTTTCTGCACAGATATTGATGAATGTGAAAATAGAGACACCTGCCAGCATGAGTGTAAAAATACCTTTGGGAGCTATCAGTGTATCTGCCCGCCTGGCTATCAACTCATGCTCAATGGAAAGACATGTCAAGGTGAGAAAACGTTGGGACATTTATTGCTACAACTTAACGTAAAATGAATATAGTGTGAGAAATGTCTTTTTTTTGAATAATTTTTCTTCTAGTTGCTTCCTCTCCTCTCACATTCCCATGGGTCAGACTTATCTATAATCCTTGCTTTTGCAAGCAGGAGAAAGCAATTAAGCAAAGGAAGAGTTGAGGAACACTTTTGGTATGGTCTTACTAGAAGGAGCAAGAATGCCTAAGCCACTTCATATCATATATATATATATTTAAAACTAAATAGAAATAGACCTCTTCAAATATGTTTTCACAGTTCAGCTAAGAAGAAAGGAGAAATGAGAAGAATGCTCAGTAAATGTACCTCAGTATTAGGCATTATTTTATACTTTGTCTTAGTGATCAGTGGGTAATTGATTAATCCACTCATTCTTTGAGTCAAATGATGAGTAACAATCATGTGACAGAGTTGCAGGATGCAGGAGGTTAAAACAGATGAATAATGTACACTCTCTTCCCTTTATGATCTTAGAGTCTAGTGGAGACAGACATGCAAATAAGTGCATAATCAACATACATGTAGGTGTTATAACTGTTTTAGATAATGTGTAGTGATGGTAGAAAGAAAATCAATCTCAATAGCAAAACTGTTAAACAAAAATGTGAAAGGAGCATTGTATATTGATGAGGTTTAGTATGTTGTAACGTGTCCTTGATCAAAAGAATATGAACTTGTATAAATCATTAAAATCTTCTAAGAAACCACCTCAATTCCATGGACAAAATCTAAGAATATTATATAGGTCTCAATAAGCCTCTGAATTTTATTAGTTTCTGTCATGTATAAAAGACTTCCCTTCACAAAAGACTTGCTAGGATGCAACTCATGGAAATGTGTTCCAGAAGCCAAGACCAGGATGCACAATGGCTTCACCTGAGTTACCATGAGCTTCCACATGCTTACTCACCCCATTCACCCATCACACTCCCTGAGAGCCCCCACTGATCCTGTGGGATGGAGAAGGAAAATGAACTCAATAATAACCTTTACTCCCAGCCATCACTCAAACATTTATGAAGAACTTACCCTGTGAGGAACATCTTACTAAGTTTTGAAATACTGGAAGAACATATGTACATTATAGTTTTATGTTTTTCCAAAACAACTATTATCTCATTTTAATCAGCAGTATAGTTTTGTCAACAACAATAATTTGTACCCATTCTACAGATGATAAAACTAATTCTCAGAGTGGTTATGTGAGTCTCAATGTCCTAGAACCATCAAGAGCAAGGGTAGGACTTGATCACAGATCTCACAATGTCAGGAATGGTCCTTTTTCTCTCCTGTGATGCTGTGAACACCAGGGTCATTGTATTGTGGGAGCAGACAGAGGTTAGAGCACTTAACGTTGTCCATATTTTATAACTTCTCCAGCTCTTCAACCCAAGAATCCTTCTGAAGAGGTGGCAGTGCACAACACTAACATTACACTCCCAACAGGTACACCAGGCACCAAGGAAGGAAGGGGGTAGATACTAAGCATTTGGAATAACCAGCCAGACTGAAAACTCCTTAGCCAGATTTATATATATATATATATATATATATATATATAT
>NW_006777506.1:1521120-1585874 GCF_000442215.2 Lipotes vexillifer
TTTTGGCTGCATTGGGTCTTCGTTGCCACGCGCGGGCTTTCTCTAGTTGCGGGCTCAGTAGTTGTGGCACACGGGCTTAGTTGTGGCACACGGGCTTATTTGCTCCGCGGCATGTGGGATCTTCCCGGACTGGGGCTCGAACCCATGTCCCCTGCATTGGCAGGTGGATTCCTAACCACTGCACCACCAGGGAAGCCCCGTTAGCCAGATTTTTAAGGGTTATATTATGTCATATTCTCATTAGAGGATTTTTTCTTCTGTAAATTATTCCCGTTTGGTTTTTTTAATTGCCCTTGTCACTCCTTCAGTTCAAAACATTTTTCAGCTTTCACTTGTACTCCAGAGAGTGGAAAATAATGTGCACAAATCAGAAACAGGTGTCATTTAAAATGTTTGCAATTTAAATGAGTTATATATTTTTGTGGTTTTAAAAAAAGACATGAGCGACTTCCCTGGTGGCACAGTGGTTAAGAATCCGCCTCCCAATGCAGGGGATATGGGTTCGATCCCTGGTCCAGGAGGATCCCACATGCTGTGGAGCAACTAAGCCCGTGTGCCACAACTACTGAGCCTGCGCTCTAGAGCCCGAGAGCCACAGCTGCTGAGCCCATGTGCCACACCTACTGAAGTCCGCACACCTAGAGCCCGTGCTCTGTGACAAGAGAAGCCGCTGCAATGAGAAGCCCGTGCACCACAATGAAGAGTAGCCCCCACTCGCCGCAACTAGAGAAAGCCCGCGTGCAGCAATGAAGACCCAATGCAGCCAATAATTAATTAATTTTTTAAAAAGTTGTCTAAGAAAAGACATGAGAGACAACGATTATGACCTTTAAAGACGTCTTTACTCTAAAGAATAACTTGGAGTCTTTATAGCTTTAGAAAGTGTTTGAGGCATTTATGAGGAACAAAATGCTACTTTTCCTTCACAGATAAATTTTTGAATCTTTATACATTAGTGATAGAAACGTCAGTAATAAAAGGGATATTAAAGTGAATTTGACATTGAATGAGGACAAAGACTAGTCTAAAGTGGAAGTCACCAGACTAAAAAATGAAAAACAAAAAAGATGACCAATTATAATTTGCCCCAGAAGCAGAGAGGAGAAACTAAAAACTCCGTATGCTAATTTTAAGCACCATTAATCTAATTCTAAAACTGTAAGAACACTACATGTTGGCATTGCATTTGAAATGAGTGTTCTAATCTATCCAAGTTTTTAAGAAGCAATTCATAATGTTTGTCAAGAATCTGAATTACTCTACACCCTCTATAAGACAAATGTTTCAAGTATGCTTATCCTAAATTACTTTTTTAATGTATCCAGAGCACTTGGTTAAATGCATTCATATGTTCTAAAGCTATTATTGTGAAAGTTTTTCAGCTCATCTTGGTATTCTTTTCTTGTAGCAATAATATTTATGTTATGAAATCCCTATACTTTAATTTTTATCATAATAATTTTCTAATAATATTTTATAAAAATAAAACATCACCACACTGTCAGTTAACAGAAGACAGTCTGATCATCTTTTCTAGCTTCTTTTTTTAAGACCAATGAGTAAAGTGAATGAACAGAGTGACTAGAGTGAATGCCTACAGGATACTTACTCCTGAGGAGATAGCAGTAGACAGAAGACAAAGGAGGGCTGCCTTCCCCAAAGCTCAAATACTCTATGAAAGCTCTTCTATAGGAAGTGTACATTATTATGGAGCTAGAGACAAACACTTTGTATATTAGATTCTCCTATCTCTGACAGATTTATTTGCAGCCAGTGAAAATCTGTGATAAGGTAGCTGTTCTTATTATGCCTGGACGTGTGTCCAGATTCTGGCCTCCAATCACCATTTTCATGGACCCTAGCAGCCCACTGGCCTCCATGTTTCTGCATGAGTTCACTCTAAAAATTGAAGCTAAAATGAAATTTGGAGTATGGATGAGCAGGGAATTTTTTTTATGAAGAGAAAAGAAGATAAGATTAATTGAATTTCTTTCACATTTTCCTAAAGGGCTTTTCACTTCATTCTGAGACATTCTCATTTTGTCAAGGAGATGGAGCACTGCTGGCAGATAAAATCATAATTAGAAATTGGTTTACAGAGACAAAAGGCAAGATTTAACTGAAATAAAACATGTTTCACTCTGTTCCATTCCTGGAAGAAAACTAGTCCTAATATAAAATGAGTAATAGAAAGCACATTATGTCATTATCAGCACATCTAAGTAACTAAAAAGTCAAGTAAGTGATTTACTCCATATCATTCTAGCTTAATATCTTTTGACTTTGTACAGACTATTGTTAAGTTTAAAGAAACTAATTACACTGTATGTTATTTCCTTAAGAAATGGAATATATTTGGAACCAAATCTAAAAATAATCATTTTTGACACAGAAATGCAAATGGCATTTCTGGACAAGATGGTGGAGTAGATGGATCTTGAGCTCACATCCTCTCAAAAGCACAACAAAATCACAACTAACTGCTCAACAACCACTGATTTAAAAAAAGACTGGAACCTACCAAAAAAGATAGTCTACATCCAAAGACATTACAAACAGAACTATCATACGACCCAGCAATCCCACTACTGGGCATATACCCTGAGAAAACCATAATTCAAAAAGAGTCATGTACCAAAATGTTCAATGCAGCTCTATTTACAATAGCCAGGACATGGAAGCAACCTAAGTGTCCATCAACAGATGAATGGATAAAGAAGATGTGGCACATATATACAACGGAATATTACTCAGGCATAAAAAGAAACAAAACTGAGTTATTTGTGGTGAGGTGGATGGACCTAGAGTCTGTCATACAGAGTGAAGTAAGTCAGAAAGAGAAAAACGAATACCGTATGCTAACACATATATATGGAATCTAAGAGGAAAAAAAAGATCATGAAGAACCTAGGGGTAAGACGGGAATAAAGACACAGACCTACTAGAGCATGGATTTGAGGATATGGGGAGGGGGAGGGGGAGGTTGTGACGAGGTGAGAGAGAGGCATGGACATATATACACTACCAAGCGTAAAGTGGATAGCTAGTAGGAAGCAGCCACGTAGCACAGGGAGATCAGTTAGGTGGTTTGTGACTGCCTAGAGGGGTGGGATAGGGAGGGTAGGAGGGAGGGAGACACAGGAGGGAAGAGAAATGGGAACATGTGTATATGTATAACTGATTCACTTTGTTATAAAGCAGAAACTAACACACCATTGTAAAGCAATTATACTCCAATAAAGATGTTAAAAAAAATAAAAGAAGACGAAACCCAACGAGACGGTACAAGGGGCTCACTCGCAATATAGTCAAACCCCATGACCCCCAGGTGGGCAACCCACAAACTGGAGAACAGTTATATCACAGAAGTTCTCCCACAGGAGTGAGTTCTGAACCCCATGTCAGGCTCCCAGCCTGGGGGTCTGGCATTGGGAGAAGGAGCCCCTAGAGCACTTGATGTTGAAGGCCAGCAGGGCTTGAGTCCAGGAGCTCCACAGGAGTAGGGGAAACAGAGACCCACTCTTGGAGGGTGCATACAAGGTCTTGTGTACACCATGACCCAGGGCAAAAGCAGTGACTTCATTAGGAGCCTGGGCCAGACCTACCTGCTGGTCCTGGAGGATTTCCTGAGGAGGTGGGGGGCAGCTTTGGCTCACTGTGGGGACAAGGACACCAGTGGCAGAGGTATGGGGGATTATTTATTAGCATGAGCTCCCCTAGAGGCTGCCATCTTGGTACCATGATCTGGCCCCACCCAACAGCCTGTAGGCCCCAATGCTGGCCACCTCAGGCCAAACAAGCAACAGGGCAGGAACAGAGCCCCGCACATCAGCAGACAGGCTGCATAAGGACTTCCTGAGCCCACAGCCACCTCTAGACATGCCCTTTGACATGGCCCTACCCACCAGAGGGTCAAGACCCAGCCTCACCCACCAGAAGCAAGAAAACTACAGTCTGGAAGCCTGCAGAACTGAGTCCACAGACACAGATAAGAACCTACCCCAGGACTAGCTGGTCCCTGGCCCTTGGTGACAAGAAGGGAGTGTACTTCTGGGACACATAGGGCATCCCCTACAGGGAGCCACTTCTCCAAGGTCAAGAAACATAACTAACCTTCCACATACCTAAAAATACAAATAGAAATCTAGACAAAATGAGGGAGAGAGGAGTATGTTCCAGACCAAGGAACAAGATAAAACCCCAGAAGAACAACTAAGTGACATGGAGATAGACAATGTACCTGAGAAGGAGTTCAGAGTAATGATCATAAAGATGATCCAAGAACTCAGGAAAACAATGGATGCACAGAGCAAGAAGTTACAAGAAGTTTTTAACTAAGAGTTAGAAAACATAAAGAACAACCAGAGTTGAATACAATAACTGAAGTGCAAAACACACTAGAAGGAATCGGTAGCAGAATAAGTGAGGCAGAGAATGGATAAGTGAGCTGGAAGACAGAGTGGTAGAAATCACTGCCACATAACAGAATAAAGAAAAAAATGAAAAGAAATGAGGATAGTTTAAGAGACCTCTGGGACAACATCAAACGTACCAACATTCACATTGTAGAGGTCCCAGAAGGAGGAGAGGGGGGAAAGGGCCTGAGGAGATATAAAGAGATAATAGCCAAAAATTCCCTAACTTGGGAAAGGAAACAGTAACCGATGTCCAGGAAGTGGAGAGAGTACCATATAGGATCAACCAAAGGAGGAACATGCCAAGGCACATAGTAATCAAACTGACAAAGAGAAAATATTAAAAGCAACAAGGGAAAAGCAACAAATAACCTCATGGGGCTTCCCTTGTATGTTATCGGCTGATTTTTCAGCAGAAAATCTGGCCAGAAGAGAGTGGTACAATATAAATAAGGTGATGAAAGGGAAAAACCCACAACCTAGGATTCTCTACCCAGAAAGGCTCATTCAGATTTTGATGGAGAAATCAAAAGCTTTACAGACAAGCAAAAGCCAAAAGAATTCAGTACCACCAAACCAGCTTTACAACAAATGCTTAGGGGATGTCTCTAGGTGGAAAAGAAAAGGCCACAACTAGAAACAAGAAGATTACAAAATGGAAAAGCTCACTGGTAAAGGTAAACCTACAGTAAAGGTAGGAAATCATCCATATTCAAATATGATATCTAACCCAGTAATCGTGAGAAGACAGTAAAAACGCAGGATACTTGAAGTGCACTTGAAATTAAGAGATCAGCAACTTAAAACAATCGTGTGTATATATATATAGACAGCTATATGAAAACCTAATGGCAAATGCAAACCAAAAATCTATAATAGATATACACACAAACAAAAAAAAGTGGAATCCAAACACAATTCTAAAGATAGTCATCAAATCACAAGAGAACAAAAGAGGAAGGGAAGATAAAACACCTACAAAAACAAATCCAAAAGAATTAACAAAATGGCAGTAAGAACATACATATAAATAATTACCTTAAATGTAAATGGATTAAATGCTCTAACCAAAAGACATGTTTACAAACGGATGAATTGACAGAAAAACAAGACTGGTATATATAGAGTCTACAAGAGACCACTTCAAATATAGGGACACATACAGACTGAAAGTGAGGGAATAGAAAAAGGTATTCCATGCAAATGGAAATCAAAAGAAAGCTGCAGTAGCAATACTCATAACAGACAAAAGAGACTTTAAAATAAAGACTGCTACAAGAGACAAAGAACACCACATAATGATCAAGGGTTCAATCTAAGAAGAAGAGATAACAATTTTAACTATATTGGGTTGGCCAAAAGTTCTTTCAGGTTTTTCCTTAAGATGTTACAGAAAAACCCGAACGAACTTATTGGCCAACCCAGTATATGCACCCAACATAGGAGCACCATAATATGTGAGGCAATTATTAACGGACATAAAAGGAGAAATTGACAGTAGCATAGTAATAGCGGGGGACTTTAACACCCCATTTATATCAATGGACAGATCATCCAGACAGAAAATCAGTAAGGAAACACAGCGCTTAAGTGACACATTAGACCAGATGGACTTAATTGATGTTTATAGAGCATTCCATCCAAAGCAGCAGAATACACATTCAAGTTCAAATGGAACATACTCCAGGACTGATCACATTCTGAGCCACAAAGCAAGCTTCAGTAAATTTAAGAAAGTTGAAATCATAATCAAGCATCTTTTCTGACCACAATGCTATGAGATTAGGAATCAACTACAAGAAAAAAACTGCAAAAAACACAAACACATGGAGGCTAAACAGTATGCTACTAAACAAATGGATCACTGAAGAAAGCAGAAGAAATCAAAAAATACCTAGAGACAAATGAAAACAAAAACATGACAATCCAAATCCTATGGGACACAGAAAAAGCAGTTCTAAGAGAGAAGTTTATAGCTGTACAAGCTTACCTCAGGAAATAAGAAAAGTCTCAAACAACCTAACCTTACACATAAAGCAATTACAGAAAGAAAAATAAACAAAACCCAAAGTTAGTAGAAGTAAAGAAATCATAAAGATCAGAGTAGAAATAAATGAAAGAGATGAAGAAAACAGTAGAAAATATCAGTAAAACTAAAATCTGGTTCTTTAAAAAAGAATGAACCTATGTATATGTATAAATGAATTACTGTGCTATACATCTGAAACTAACATAACATTGTAAATCAATTATACTCCAATAAAATTTTTTTAAATAAAATAAAAATAAGTCAAAGTATTAAAGTAAAAATAAAAAATAAAAGCCGGTTCTTTGAAAAGATAAACAAAATTGATAAACCTTCAGACTTGTCAAGAAAAAAAGTGAGAGGGCCCAAATCAATAAAATCAGAAACGAACAAGGAGGTGTTACAACTGAAACTACAGAAATACAAAGGACCATACTAAAAGCAACTATATGCCAATAACATGGACAGCCTAGAAAAAAATGGACAGATTCTTAGGAAGGTACAATCTCCCAAGACTGAATCAGGAAGAAATAGGAAATATGAACAGAATAATCACAAGTACTGAAATTGAAACTGATTAAAATATTTCAAACAAACAAAAGTCCAGGACCAGATGGCTTCACAGGCAAGTTCTATGAAACATTTAGAAAAGAGTTAGCACCTATCCTTCTGAAGCTGTTCCAAAAACTTGCAGAGGAAGGAACACTTCCAAACTCATTCAATGAGGCCACCATCACTCTGATACCAAAACCAGGCAAAGATACCACAAAAAAAGAAAAAACACAGGCCAATATCACTGATTAACATAGGTGCAAAACTCCTCAAAATACTAGCAAACTAAATCCAACAATACATTAAAAGTATCATACACCATGATCAACTGGGATTTACCCCAGGGATGCAAGGATTTTTCAATAACCACAAATCAATCAGTGTGATATACCACAGTAACAAGTTGAAGAATAAAAACCATATGATCATCTCAATAGATGCAGAAAATGCTTTTGATAAAATTCAACATCTATTTATGATAAAAAAAAAAAAACCTCTCCAGACAGTGGGCATAGAGGGAACCTACCTCAACATCATAAAGGCCATATATGACAAACCCACAGCTAAAATTATATTCAATGGCAAAAAGTTGAAAGCATTTCCTCTAAGATCAGGAACAAGACAAGGATATCCACACTCCACTTTTATTCAACATTATTTTGGAAGTCCTAGCCATGGCATTCAGAGAAGAAAAAGAAACAAAAGGAAGCCAGATTGGCAAAGAAGAAGTAAAACTGTCACTATTTGCAGATGACATGATACTATACATAGAAAATCCTAAAGATGCAATGAAAAAACTACTAGACCTTAATAAATTCAGTAAAGTTGCAGGATACAAAATTAATACACTGAAATCTTTTGCATTTCTATACACTAACAATGAAAGATCAGAAAGAGAAATTAAGGAAACAATCCCATTTACCATTGCATCAAAAAGAATAAAATACCTAGGAATAAACCTACCTAAGGGGGGGAAAAAAAAACTTACCTAAGGAGACAAAAGACCTATACTCTGAAAATTTTAAGATGCTGATGAAAGAAATCAAAGATAACAAACAGATGGAAAGATATACCATGTTCTTGGATTTGGAACAATCAATACTGTCAACATGACTATACTACCCGAGGCAAACTGCAGATTTAATGCAGTCCCTATCAAACTACCAATGGCATTTTTCACAGAACCAGAACAAATAATTCTAAAATTTGTATGGAGACACAAAAGACCCCAAAGAGCCAAAGCAATCTTGAGACAGAAAAACAGCTAGAGGAATCAGACTCTCCTACTTCAAACTATACTACGAAGCTACAGTAATCAAAACAGTATGGTACTGGCACAAGAACAAACATAGATCAATGGAACAGGATAGAAAGCCAGGAAATAAACCCACACACCTATGGTAATCTACAACAAAGGAGGCAAGACTATACAATAGAGAAAAGACAGCCTGTTCAATAAGTGATGCTGGGAAAGGACAGCTACATGTAAGAGAATGAAATTAGAACATTATCTAACACCATGCAAAAATAAACTCAGAATGGGTTAAAGACCTAAATGTAAAGCCAGATACTATTAAACTCCTAAAGGAAAACATAGGCAGGATACTCTTTGACATACATCATAGCAATATTTTTGAACCTGTCTCCTGAGTAATGGAAATAAACATAAAATAAAATAAACAAAGTAGGAACAAATGGGACCTCATTAAACTTAAAAGCTTTTGCAGAGCAAAGGAAACCATAAACAAAATGAAAAGACAACCTACGAAATGGGAGAAAATATATGTGAACACTGCTACTGACAGGGATTAATCTCCAAAACATACAAGCAGCTCATACAGCTCATGACCAAAAAAAACAACCCAATCAATAAATGGGCAGAAGCTCTAAATAAACACTTTTCCAAAGAAGACATACAGATGGCCAAAAGGCACATGAAAAGATGCTCATGCCTAATGATTAGAGAAATGCAAATCAAAACTACAATGAGAATTTGTCCATTTCTTCCAGATTAAATGGGACCTAATGAAACTTCATAGCTTTTGCACAGCAAAGGAAACCATAAACAAGACCAAAAGACACCCCTCAGAATGGGAGAAAATATTTGCAAATTAATCAGCTGACAAAGGATTAATCTCTAAAATTTACAGGCAGCTCATGCAGCTCAATAACAAAAAAATAACCAACCCAATCCAAAAATGGGCAGAAGACCTAAATAGACATTCCTCCAAAGAAGATATACAGACTGCCAACAAACACATGAAAGAATGCTCAACATCATTAATCATTAGAGAAATGCAAATCAAAACTACAATGAGATATCATCTCACACCAGTCAGAATGGCCATCATCAAAAAATCTAGAAACAATAAATGCTGGAGAGGGTGTGGAGAAAAGAGAACCCTTTTGCCCTGCTGGTGGGGATGTGAATTGATACAGCCACTGTGGATAACACTATGGAGGTTCCTTAAAAAACTACAAATAGAACTACCATATGACCCAGCAATCCCACTACTAGGTATATACCCTGAGGAAACCAGAATTCAGAAAGAGTCATGTACCAAAATGTTCATTGCAGCTCTATTTACAATAGCCCGGAGATGGAAACAACCTAAGTGCCCATCATCGGATGAAAGGATAAAGAAGATGTGGCACATATATACAATGGAATATTACTCAGCCATAAAAAGAAACGAAACTGAGCTATTTGTAATGAGCTGGATAGATCTACAGTCTGTCATACAGAGTGAAGTAAGTCAGAAAGAGAAGGACAAATACCGTATGCTAACACATATATATGGAATTTAAGGGGAAAAAAATGTTATGAAGAACCTAGGGGTAAAACAGGAATAAAGACACAGACCTACTGGAGAACAGACTTGAGGATATGGGGAGGGGGAAGGGTGAGGTGTGATAGGGCGAGAGAGAGACACGGACATATATATACTAACAAACGTAAGGTAGATAGCCAGTGGGAAGCAGCCGCATGGCACAGGGAAACCGGCTCGGCTCTTTGTGGCTGTCTGGAGGGGTGGAATAGGGAGGGTGGGAGGGAGGGAGACAAAGAGGGAAGAGATATGGGAACATATGTATATGTATAACTGATTCACTCTGTTATAAAGCAGAAACTAACACACCATTGTAAAGCAATTATACCCCAATAAAGATGTTAAAAAAAAATTCAAAAAAAAAAAACCAAAAACTACAATGAGGTATCATCTCACACTGATCAGAATGGATCTCATCAAAAAGTCTCAAAATAATAAATGCTGGAGAGGGTGTGGATTAAACAGCACCCTTCTACACTGTTGGTTGGAATGTAAATTGATACAGCCACTATGGAGAACAGCACAGAGGTAACTTAAGAAGCTAAAAGTAGAGCCACCATATGATCCTGCTACTTTACTCCTGGGCATATATCCAGAGGAAACCATAATTCGAAAATATACATGCACCCCAATGTTCATTGCAGCACTATTTACAATAGCCAAGACATGGAAGCAATCTAAATGTCCATCGACAGAGGAATGGATAAGGACAATGTGGTATATATATACAATGGAACGTCAGCCATAAAAAGAATGAACTGATACCATTCGCAGCAACATAGATGGACCTAGAGATTTTCATACTAAATGAAGTCAGAGAATGACAAATATCATATGATATCATTTACATGTGGAACCTAAAAATAAAATTGAACTTCTATACAAAACAGAAATAGACTAATAGACATAGAAAACAAACTTATGGTTACCAAAGGGGAAAAGGGGGGAGGGCTAAATTAGGAGTTTGGGATTAACATATACACACTACTATATATAAAATAGATAACCAACAAGGAACTACTGTACAGCACAGGGAATTATACTCAATATTTTGTAATAACCTATAAGGGAGAAGAATCTGAAAAAGAATATATATACATATATATGTATGTATAACCGAATCACTTTGCTGTTCATCTGAAACTAATACAACATTGTAAATCAACTGTACTTTACTAAAAAAAATTTTTTTTAATCTGAATGGAAACTGATTCCCAAAATATTTGCCTGCTCTCATACTGCTGGGAATTTTCATACACTACCAGGGGAATACAGATAGCACGGTTTGAAACTATTGCTCTAAAATACGATTCTTAACTTTGGGGTCTTAATCCTTTAAATTGTGTTGAACTCTATGACTGATAAATTTTCTGGAAGGAGGGTCCAATCTCAGCCTTGTTTTATCTCTCTTGCTTACTCATGCATGTGTACCTACACACTCATACACAGAAACATTTTCATTCAAAGATCTCCTGATGTTCAAATATGGACCTCAAGTTAAGAATCATGGCTTAAAAACACTCATTTTCAGAAAGCTCAAAAATAAGTTGCTCTTAGCTTCATCTTGAATGCTTCTTAATTTTGGTGATTTAAGAGTGTTTTTATTTAACAACTTTGCATAGAAAACAAAATAAAGAGCATTTCATTTGCATGTCCCCCCAATATCCTAGGGAGAGATACTTTAGGGAGAGCATACCACCTGAAACAACTGAGGCTGGCTCCTACACAGTTCAGATTTGATCAAACTTGGATTATAGTTCTTGATCCTGTTTTTTTTTCTTCTTTATTCCATCTCTCTCCACAAGATGTGAATGACCTGTACAGTCTCCCCTAAATTTATAACTTCTTTATAACTTTATAACCCTGCTTCCCACTCAACAATTTGAACTTACAAAAGAAAATACTGGGGAAGGATCAAGGATCACTCATGTTTTGTTTTGTTTTGTTTTCTTCTTGCGGTACGGGGGCCTCTCACTGTTGTGGCCTCTCCCGTTGCGCAGCACAGGCTCCAGACACGCAGGCCCAGCGGCCATGGCTCACAGGCCCAGCCACTCTGCAGCATGTGGGATCCTCCCGGACTGGGACACGAACCCGCGTCCCCTGCATCGGCAGGCGGACTCTCAACCACTGCGCCACCAGGGAAGCCCGATCACTCATGTTTTAAAGAGATTCTTCACTTTACAGAAAGGTTCACAAGTGCCCTTTAAATTTTTAGCTTGTTTTTAGTGAACTTAAAGTATTATTGGCTTTACAAAACTCAAATGCAATCTGTTTCTAAATATAAAGAAGAGGTTTCTTAGTAGCTTCCCTTCTACTTTTATAGCTCTTATTTTTCAATGTCTTTTCACATATGTTTAAAAAAACTTAGAGTGCTCTCTTCAGCAGCACATATACTAAAATTGGAATGATACAGAGAAGATTAGCATGGCCCCTGTGCAAAGATGACACGCAAATTCATGAAGCGTTCCATATTGTTCTGTCTACAAGAGACCCACTTCAGACCTAGAGACACATACAGACTGAAAGTAAGGGAATGGAAAAAGATATTTCATGCAAATGGAAACCAAAAGAAAGCTGGAGTAGCAATTCTCATATCAGACAAAATAGACTTTAAAATAAAGACTATTAGAAGAGACAAAGAAGGACACTACATAATGATCAAGGGATCAATCCAAGAAGATATAACAATTGTAAATATTTATGTACCCAACATAGGAGCACCTCAATACATAAGGCAAATACTAACAGCCATAAAAGGGGAAATTGACAGTAACACATTCATAGTAGGGGACTTTAACACCCCACTTTCACCAATGGACAGATCATCCAAAATGAAAATAAATAAGGAAGCACAAACTTTAAATGATACATTAAACAAGATGGACTTAATTGATATTTATAGGACATTCCATCCAAAAACAACAGAATACACATTTTTCTCAAGCACTCATGGAACATTCTCCAGTATAGATCATATCTTCGGTCACAAATCAAGCCTTGGTAAATTTAAGAAAATTGAAATTATATCAAGTATCTTTTCCAACCACAATGCTATGAGACTAGATAACAATTACAGGAAAAGATCTGTAAAAAATACAAACACATGGAGGCTAAACAATACACTACTTAATAACGAAGTGATCACTGAAGAAATCAAAGAGGAAATCAAAAAATACCTAGAAACAAATGACAATGGAGACATGACCACCCAAAACCTATGGGATGCAGCAAAAGCAGTTCTAAGACGGAAGTTTATACAAATACAATCCTACCTTAAGAAATGGGAAACATCTCAAACAACCTAACCTTGTACCTAAAGCAACTAGAGAAAGAAGAACAAAAAAACCCCAAAGGTAGCAGAAGGAAAGAAATCATAAAGATCAGAAAAGAAATAAATGAAAAAGAAATGAAGGAAACGCTAGCAAAGATCAATAAAACTAAAACCTTGTTCATTGAGAAGATAACAAAATTTATAAACCATTAGCCAGACTCATCAAGAAAAAAAGGGAAACACTCAAATCAATAGAATTAGAAATGAAAAGTAACAACTGACACTGCAGAAATACAAAAAATCATGAGGGATTACTACAAGCAACTCTATGCCAATAAAATGGACAACCTGGAAGAAATGGACAAATTCTTAGAAATGCACAAACTGCCAAGACTGAATCAGGAAGAAATAGAAAATATGAACAGACCAATCACAAGCACTGAAATTGAAACTGTGATTAAAAATCTTCCAACAAACAAAAGCCCAGGACCAGATGGCTTCACAGGCGAATTCTATCAAACATTTAGAGAAGAGCTAACACCTATCCTTCTCAAACTCTTCCAAAATATAGCAGAGGGAGGAACACTCCCAAACTCATTCTACGAGGCCACCATCACCTTGATACCAAAACCAGACAAGGATGTCACAAAGAAAGAAAACTACAGGCCAATATCACTGATGAACATAGATGCAAAAATCCTCAACAAAATACTAGCAAACAGAATCCAACAGCACATTAAAAGGATCATACACCATGATCAAGTGGGGTTTATTCCAGGAATGCAAGGATTCTTCAATATACGCAAATCTATCAATGTGATTAACCATATTAACAAATTGAAGGAGAAAAACCATATGATCATCTCAATAGATGCAGAGAAAGCTTTTGACAAAATTCAACACCCATTTATGATAAAAACCCTGCAGAAAGTAGGTGTAGAGGGAACTTTCCTCAATATAATAAAGGCCGTATATGACAAGCCCACAGCCAACATCATCCTCAATGGCGAAAAACTGAAAGCATTTCCACTAAGGTCAGGAACAAGACAAGGTTGCCCACTCTCACCACTCTTATTCAACATAGTTTTGGAAGTTTTAGCCACAGCAATCAGAGAAGAAAAGGAAATAAAAGGAATCCAAATCGGAAAAGAAGAAGTAAAGCTGTCACTGTTTGCAGATGACATGATACTATACATAGAGAATCCTAAAGATGCTACCAGAAAACTACTAGAGCTAATCAATGAATTTGGTAAAGTAGCAGGATACAAAATTAATGCACAGAAATCTCTGGCATTCCTATACACTAATGATGAAAAATCTGAAAGTGAAATCAAAACACTCCGATTTACCATTGCAACAAAAAGAATAAGATATCTAGGAATAAACCTACCTAAGGAGACAAAAGACCTGTATGCTGAAAATTATAAGACACTGATGTAAGATATTAAAGATGATACAAATAGATGGAGAGATATACCATGTTCTTGGATTGGAAGAAACAACACTGTGAAAATGACTCTGCTACTCAAAGCAATCTACAGATTCAATGCAATCCCTATCAAACTACCACTGCCATTTTTCACAGAACTAGAATGAAAAATTTCACAATTTGTATGGAAACACAAAAGACCCCGAATAGCCAAAGCAATCCTGAGAACGAAAAACAGAGCTGGAGGAATCGGGCTCCCTGACTTCAGACTATACTACAAAGCTACGGTAATCAAGACTGTATGGTACTGGCACAAAAACAGAAAGATAGATCAATGGAACAGGATAGAAAGTCCAGAGATAAACCCACACACATATGGTCACCTTATCTTTGATAAAGGAGGCAGGAATGTAAGTGGAGAAAGGACAGCCTCTTCAATAAGTGGTGCTGGGAAAACTGGACGGTACATGTAAAAGTATGAGATTAGATCACTCCCTAACACCATACACAAAAATAAGCTCAAAATGGATTAAAGACCTAAATGTAAGGCCAGAAACTATCAAACTCTTAAAGGAAAACATAGGCAGGACACTCTATGACATAAATCACAGCAAGATCCTTTTTGACCCACCTCCTAGAGAAATGGAAATAAAAACAAAAATCAACAAATGGGACCTAATGAAACTTCAAAGCTTTTGCACAGTAAAGGAAACCATAAACAAGACCAAAAGACAACCCTCAGAATGGGAGAAATTATTTGCAGTAAAGCAGCTGACAGGATTACTCTCCAAAATTTATATGCAGCTTAAAAACAAAAAAACAAACAACCCAATCCAAAAATGGGCAGAAGACCTAAATAGACATTTCTCCAAAGAAGATATACAGACTGTCAACAAACACATGAAATAATGCTCAACATCACTAATCATTAGAGAAATGCAAATCAAAACTACAATGAGATATCATCTCACACCAGTCAGAATGGCCATCATCAAAAAATCTAGAAACAATAAATGCTGGAGAGGGTGTGGAGAAAAGAGAACCCTCTTGCCCTGCTGGTGGGGATGTGAATTGATACAGCCACTGTGGATAACACTATGGAGGTTCCTTAAAAAACTACAAATAGAACTACCATATGACCCAGCAATCCCACTACTAGGTATATACCCTGAGGAAACCAGAATTCAGAAAGAGTCATGTACCAAAATGTTCATTGCAGCTCTATTTACAATAGCCCGGAGATGGAAACAACCTAAGTGTCCATCATCGGATGAAAGGATAAAGAAGATGTGGCTCATATATACAATGGAATATTACTCAGCCATAAAAAGAAACGAAATTGAGCTATTTGTAAATGAGGTGGATGGACCCAGAGTCTGTCATACAGAGTGAAGTAAGTCAGAAAGAGAGAGCCAAATAGAGTATGCTAACACATATATATGGAATTTAAGGAAAAAAATGTCATGAAGAACCTAGGGGTAAAACAGGAATAAAGACACAGACCTACTAGAGAATGGACTTGAGGATATGGGGAGCAGGAAGTGTAAGCTGTGACAAAGCGAGAGAGAGGCATGCACATATATACACTACCAAACGTAAGGTAGATAGCTAGTAGGAAGCAGCCGCATAGCACAGGGAGATCAGCTCGGTGCTTTGTGACTGCCTGGAGGGGTGGGTTAGGGAGGGAGACGCAAGAGGGAAGAAATATGGGAACATATGTATGTATATAACCGATTCATTTTGTTGTAAAGCAGAAACTAACACAGCATTGTAAAGTAATTATACTCCAATAAAGATGTTAAAAAAAAAAAAATTAGAGCAGTCTGGGAAATAGCACACCAGGAGTCAGGATCCCCACTTTGTGGGTGAGCAAGCTTAAGTGCAGCTACCAAGTTCATTCATGGCGAGGAGAAAGCTAGCACTCAACGTTCCAGTCCAGTATCCACAGTTCCTGCCCTGATGATGTGTTCTGACCCGAGTTGCTGATGGCGCATGTTCCTTGTGCTCTTGTAGATGTTGATGAGTGTCTGGAGCAGAATGTGCACTGTGGGCCGAATCGCATGTGCTTCAATATGAGAGGAAGTTACCAGTGCATCCAGACGCCCTGTCCACCCGACTACCAACGGGATCCTGTGTCAGGGTATGTGTTGCCTTCTCTTCCAAGACATGCTTTTGAAAATCCTTCCTCTCTCTCCTTGACCAACAACCCCTGTCTGCAGGCATGTTGCACTCACAGGAAGTCAATAGCCCCCCCAGGGGATAGAGAGTTACGGTGTGTTCCTTCTTCAGTGACCTGGCAAAAAATGAGCTCATTCTGCAGCAGCCACTGCAGCTGAAACCATCACTTTGAGCTGCAGGGTTTCTTGGAGCAAGTCTCCGCAGCATGTAATCCACCAGGCAACATCTACAATTCTGCCTCAGCAGGAAGTGTTTTATAGGGTGATAGAGCCTGCTTTTCTTTGAAACTGTCTCATTTCCGTTGGTGTTGCCTCAGGGTTTTCAGGGCTCTCAGCCGTTAGAGCGCTCCAAGAAGTATCATGGCTGTTATGGTGATGAGTCAGCATGACTCCATGAGAGCGGGGAAGGAGAGCAAAGATGAGTCAGTGGTCTGTGCATCCACATCTCATCTTGCTTACGTATCCTGCTGTCTGAAACACTGTCCTTTCTGGGTTCTGAATAAACCACTCTTCTATTTTCTCCCTCCCCTTACAGAAATGTTGTATTCTGTTTAGGTACCAAGTTAGTGGGGTGCTTGGAAAATGAGAGAATAGCCATAATGAATAGGATCCACTAATAAGGTGGTTCTGAAACCAAATGCTGGTTGGATCTCACACTTTGTTTTCCTCTCAGCGGTGACTACCATGTTACTGTAACATGGTCAAGTGTGGACTGGCCAGGATCCATCAAAAACCTATTTGTAATCTGTCCGAGGGTAATAGGAAGGAAAGGGAAAAAATTAAAAGTGCAGACTTAGGATACTTTTAAAAATACTATGACTGAAGAATCCCTATCTTCAGAACATGGTCCTTTGTACTTTTTTTTTTTTAGTTTTACTCTTTATTACCAGTGATTTCTGACACACAATTTAAAAGTCATGATGACTCAAAAACAACCACTGTGGGCCCTGGGAAAAGAAAATATAGTATTTTTAATCTAAAATCATGTGGAAGGCAAATACAGAAGGAAGTTTTTTTTTCAGGAGTCCTAATTGACCTTTTATTATTTTTAGAAAAGTAAACCAAATATCAGTATATTCTGTTTCCACTTTCAAATAGTCTTAGGGTAGATGTTAAAATTTTAAAATCATTTACATTCCTCTCTTTAAGAAGTCCTTGTTTCCAATATATGTGCAGATGCTTCTCTTTCCAAAACTGACTTTTCATTTTAAAGGCAATCTTGTGGTACTCATACTTTCTTCAATGGTTCAAAAGCTTCTGATTTTAATAGAGCTGAGAGAGAGATATATGACTCTAGACCAGCACACTCTCATCACCATCTGGCATCTGGTTTCCATTAATGACACAGAACATGGGGTGAGCCTTAGTGCTTTGCAGTCAGACTGTCTCCTGCCTTTAATGCCCAAAAGTTGTCATGGATCACAATCACCTGCATCATGCTTTCTCCTACTTCCAAGCCAAGATAACTGTATACATTTCATGTGTTTGTTTTCCTTAGGTTCTGCCTCAAGAACTGTCCACCCAATGATTTGGAATGTGCCTTGAGCCCGTATGCCTTGGAATACAAACTTGTCTCCCTCCCATTTGGAATAGACGCCAATCAGGATTTGATCCGGCTGGTTGCGTACACACAGGATGGAGTGATGCATCCCAGGACAACTTTCCTCATGATAGATGAGGAACAGACTGTTCCTTTTGCCTTAAGGGATGAAAACCTTAAAGGAGTGGTGTACACAACACGACCTCTACGAGAACCAGAGACCTACCGCATGAGGGTTCAAGCCTTATCCTACAGTGCCAACGGGACCATTGACTATCAGACCACATTCATAGTTTATATAGCTGTGTCTGCCTATCCATACTAAGCAGCTCTCCAAAGCCTAATCCACATAATTAAACTGCATATATCATGGGAATCAAGTTCTCTTCCAGATTACTGTCTCCTGAACAGTTGCAATCTTGGCAACTTGAAAATGGTGCTGTGATCTTTTGTGTGCCTTCCTTGGTACTGCTGAGGTATTTTCATGATCCCACCATGGTCATATCTTTTGGTAAGGTCTAGAAAAGTCCCTTAGTATTTTATTTATTACACTGGAGCAGTTACTTCGCAAAGATTATTCTGAACATCTAACAGGACCCATCAGTGATGTGTTATAGTAACATAGTAGCTAAGATAATTTTCTGTAAAAAAAGAAAAAAAAAAGCCAAGTGGATTTGAGCATTTAACCATTTTTAGAATAATAAAACTGGTTGCTATGTGTTTTGATCAAAGCTTACTGAGTAACTTATGAAGATGCTTTTTTATGTATTAATACTTTATAATAGGACTTACATACTTATGTTCACTTAGGAAAGAAAGAAATACCACTCATGGTAGAAATATAGTACAGCTTCTAGAAAGTTTTGATACCAAATGATGCTCACCTTGATTGAACATCCAAAATAAGGAGATTATTTTCAGTGACTTTGTGGAACCGGCTGAACCACTTAGGATAATAGGAAAAAAATATTTTTGTCCTCAGTGATTATTTATGGCATGGATCTTTGCTCTAACATTTTTGACATGGCCTTCCATTCAGTTAGCGCCATAACTTTTTTTTAAGTCTTTATTGAATTTGTTACAATACTGCTTCTGTCTTATGTCTTGGTTTTTGGCCATGAGACATGTGGGATCTTAGCTCCCCGACCAGGGATTGAACCCACACCCTCTGCATTGGAAGGCGAAGTCCTAACCACTGGACTGCCAGGGAAGTCCCATCTCCCTAACTTTTACGTTCTAGACTTTTTAAATTTTCCTGTCAATTGGAAACAATTTTTTTTTAAATACCAGTGGGACAGTTTTGTTTTTCTTGACAATCTTGTATGTTCAAATTAGCATAAACATTAAACGTCAATACACTGTAAATGGTGGTAACAGACTCTGGAAGCAATTGCCAGGATGTATTCTATTTTTATGAAGTGTACATATATTTCCTTCGTGTGTATTTTCTATATAATATCTTGATGGACTCTTTTATAAAGTTATTTTATAAGAAAATAACATTGTTACAGTAAAACCTGCCTAAATAAAATTTTCACATCCTTTTCCTTAACGTTTTTGAAAACCTAAAATTTGTTTCCTTATAGCTAAAGTATTAAAGTTTATAGACACACATACATATATGTGTATGTCATACATAGCATAATTCAATCATCACAACTCTTGAGATAGTATTATTCACATTTTATATGTCAGGATCCTAGGATTCAGATAACTTATGTAACTTCCTTAAGACAACACAGCTAATTATTCACAAAAATGTCATACCTTCTACCTCCCATGACTCCAACTTAAACAGTATCTCTATTTCATGACAGTTTTCTCACCTAGCTAAACAGTTTTGTATCACATAAAGTGACTTCATCTACCTGTGATAGGTAAAAGGCTAACAAAGGTCTGATCATGGCCTATGATTGGAGAAGGTTTACCTAGATCACATTATTCAAAGAAACTTGGAAAAATCATCTAGTCCACAGCCAGGCAGTCAGGAGGGTGATTATCTAAATCAATGTTTGCCAAAGAATATTCTACAGAACAATAGCCCAGGTAAGGTACTTTGAGTCAACTGAGTTCCAGTATCAAGAAGTTTGTGAAACACTATATATCATGTCCTCCTATTAAATATTTACTGTGAGTACTGATACTTAAATAATCTTAGAAATTCAGTAGTAAACAAATTTAAATTGTTCAAGTCCACAATTACCAAAATATTTAATCACAAACATTTGTCCCCAGTATATTGTAATATATCACTGAACATTTGGAGAATGCTGGTTTAATATAATCAAGATATCTGCTCAACTCCTTAGTCCTTAGAAAGGATACTTTACAGCCTACTTTGGTAAACAATTCCAGCACATGACCTTGACCATTGAGCTTCTTAATTGAACCACGCTGACTTTAACACCCCACTTACGTCAATGGAGAGATCATCCAGACAGAAAATCAATAAGGAAACACAGGCCTTAAATGATACATTAGACCAGATGGACTTGATATTTATAGAGCATTCCATGGAAAAGCAGAATACACATTTTTTTCAAGTGCACATGGAACATTCTCAGGATAGATCACATGCTGGGCCAGAAAGCAAACCTCCGTAAAGTTAAGAAAATTGATATCTTATCAAGCATCTTTTCTGACCACAACGCTATTAGACATCAACTACAGTAAGTCCCCTACATGCAAATGAGTTCCATTCCAAAAGCGTGTCCACAAGTCCAATTTGTTCATAAGTCCAACAAAGATAGCCTAGGTACCCAACTAACACAATCAGCTATATAGTAATGTACTGTAACAGGTTTATAATACTTTTCTTACAAAGAATACATAAAAAAACACAAAAAACAAAACACTTTTAATCTTACAGTACCTTTAAAAGTACAGTAATACAACAGATGGCATACAGGGGCCAGCATCGAGTGAACAGGCAAGAAGACTTACTGACTGGAGGCAGGAGAGGAGGTGGGAAATGGTAGAGCTGAAGGATCATCAGCAATAGGAGATGGAGAGCAAAGGGCAAGCTGCAATTTCACTCAAGCCTGACATCGATGGTGCAGGTTTTGGTTCCTTGCTGGATTCAATTTACCCTCTTGAAAAAAACCATCCTGTGATGTCTGGGTAGTAGCTCTTTTTTTCTCATCACAGATGACATGGTAGCCCTGGTTTGCATTCTGGATGGCTGCTGCAACCTTCATGTACTGTTCTACATTTGGGTCCTGGGCCTCAAAAACTAACAGTGCCTCCTCAAATAAAGAAAATTCCCTTGCCATTTTCTGCATTGTGAATCTCTTCAGTTCTTCAGTTACTTCTTCCTCTTGTCTCTCTTCATCCTTTCTCTGGGCCTCCAATTCCTGGCACTTCTCAGCAGTACCAGCTACATCCCCGCTGCTTTAACGCTTGCTTCTGGACATCCCGGGCTTGAAATAAAGGTACTGTGCTACTGTACTCTATACAGCACTGTACAGTAAAGTCCACAAAAGCACAACCACTTGTAGAGGAAGCACGCACATGACAATGTACACCAGACATGTGAACTAACTTACATGATTGGACATACAAATGCACGTTCACATCTTAGAAAGTTCACAACTTAGGCTTCGGGAAGATGGCGGAAGAGTAAGACGCGGAGATCACCTTCCTCCCCACAGATACACCGCAAATACATCTACAAGTGGAACAACAACTACAGAACACCTACTGAACGCTGGCAGAAGACCTCAGACCTCCCAAAAGGCAAGAAATTCACCACGTACCTAGGTAGGGCAAAAGAAAAAAGAATAAACAGAGACAAAAGGATAGGGATGGGACCTGCACCAGTGGGAGGGAGCCGTGAAGGAGGAAAGGTTTCCACACACTAGGAAGCCCCTTTGCGGACGCAGACTGTGGGTGGCGGAGGGGGAAAGCTTCGAAGCCTCGGAGGAGAGCACAGCAACAGGGGTGCGGAGGGCAAAGCGGAGACATTCCCGCACAGAGGATCGGTGCCGACCGGCACTCACCAGCCCGAGAGGCTTGTCTGCTCACATGCCGGGGCGGACGGGGCTGGGAGCTGAGGCTCAGGCTTCGGTTGGACCGCAGGGAGAGGACTGGGGATGCCGGCGTGAACACAGCCTGAAGGGGGTTAGTGCACCACGGCTAGCCAGGAGGGAGTGCAGGGAAAAGTGTGGACCTGCCGAAGAGGCAAGAGACTTTTTCTTCCCTCTTTGTTTCCTGGTGCGCGAGGAGAGGGGATTAAGAGCGCTGCTTAAAGGAGCTCCAGAGACGGGCACGAGCCGCGGCTAAAAGCTCGGACCACAGAGACGGGCATGAGACGCTAAGGCTGCTGCTGCCGCCACCAAGAAACCTGTGTGTGAGTACAGGTCACCATCCACACCCCCTTTCCGGGGAGCCTGTGCAGCCCGCCACTCCCAGGGTCACGTGATCCAGAAACAACTTCCCCGGGAGAACGCACGGTACGCCTCAGGCTGGTGCAACGTCACGCCGGCCTCTGCCATCGCAGGCTCGCCACACACTCCGTACCCCTCCCGCCCCCGGACCTGAGTGAGCCAGAGTCCCCGAAGCAGCTGCTCCTTTAACCCCGTCCTTTCTGAGCAAAGAACAGACACCCTCCGGCGACCTACATGCACAGGCGGGGCCAAATCCAAAGCTGAGCCCCGGGAGCTGTGAGAACAAAGAAGAGAGAAGGAAATCTCTCCGAGCAGCCTCAGAAGCAGCGGATTAAAGCCTCACAATCAAATTGATGTAACCTGCATCTGTGGAATACATGAATAGACAATGAATCATCCCAAATTGAGGAGATACACTTTGAGAGGAACATTTATGGTTTTTTTTCCCCTTTTCCTCTTTTTGTGAGTCTGTATGTGTATGCTTCTCTGTGAGATTTTGTCTGTATAGCTTTGCTTCCAGCATTCGTCCTAGGGTTCTATCCGTCTGTTTAGTTTGTTTGCTTTTTAATATTTTTTTCTTAATAATTATTTTCTATTTTAATAACGATTTTATTTTATCTTCCTTTATTTTATTTTACTTTATCTTTTTTCTTTTTCTTTCTTTTTTCCTTCCTTCCTCCCTCTCTTTCTTTCTTTCTTTTTTTCTTTCTTCATTCATACTACTTCTACTAATTCTTTCTTTCTACTTTTTCTCCCTTTTATTCTGAGCCGTGTGGATGAAAGGCTCTTGGTGCTGCAGCCAGGAGTCAGCGCTGTGCCTCTGAGGTGGGAGAGCCAACTTCAGGACACTGGTCCACAAGAGACCTCCCAGCTCCACATAATATCAAAGGCAAAAATCTCCCAGAGATCTCCATCTCAACACCAGCACCCAGCTTCACTCAACGACCAGCAAGCTACAGTGCTGGACACCCTATGCCAAACAACTAGCAAGACAAGAACACAACCCCACCCATTAGTAGAGACGCTGCCTAAAATCATAATAAGTCCACAGACACCCCAAAACACACCAATAGACGTTGACTTGCCCACCAGAAAGACAAGATCCAGACTCATCCACCAGAACACAGGCACTAGTCCCCTCCACCGGGAAGCCTACACAACCCACAGAACCAACCTTAGCCACTGGGAACAGACACTAAAAACAATGGGAAATACGAACTTGCAGCCTGCAAAAAGGAGACCCCAAACACAGTAAGATAATCAAAATGAGAAGACAGAAAAACACAGCAGTTGAAGGAGCAAGATAAAAACCCACCAAACCTAACAAATGAAGAGGAAATAAGCAGTCTACCTAAAAAAGAATTCAGAATAATGATAGTAAAGATGATCCAATATCTCGGAAATAGAATAGACAAAATGCAAGAAACATTTAAAAAGGACTTAGAAGAACTAAAGATGAAACAAACAATGACAAACAACACAATAAATGAAATTAGAAATATTCTAGAAGAGATCAATAGCGGAATAACTGAGGCAGAAGAACAGATAAGTGACCTGGAAGATAAAATAGTGGAAATAACTACTGCAGAGCAGAATAAAGAAAAAAGAACGAAAAGAACTGAGGACAGTCTCAGAGACCTCTGAGACAACATTAAACGCACCAACATACGAATTATAGGGGTTCCAGAAGAAGAAGAGAAAAAGGGACTGAGAAAATATATGAAGAGATTATAGTTGAAAACTTCCCTAATATGGGAAAGGAAATAGTTAATCAAGTCCAGAAAGCACAGAGAGTCCCATACAGGATAAAGCCAAGGAGAGACAGGCCAAGATACATATCAATCAAACTGTCAAAAATTAAATACAAAGAAAACATATTAAAAGCAGCAAGGGAAAAACAACAAATAACACACAAGGGAATCCCCATAAGGTTAACAGCTGATCTCTCAGCAGAAACTCTACAAGCCAGAAGGGAGTGGCAGGACATACTGAAAGTGATGAAGGAGAAAAACCTGCAACCAAGATTACTCTACCCAGCAAGGATCTCATTCAGATTTGATGGAGAAATTAAAACCTTTACAGACAAGCAAAAGCTGAGAGAGTTCAGCACCACCAAACCAGCTTTACAACAAATGCTAAAGGAACTTCTCTAGACAAAAACACAAGAGAAGGAAAAGTCCTATAATAACGAACCCAAAACAATTTAGAAAATGGGAATAGGAACATACATATCGATAATTACCTTAAATGTAAATGGACTAAATGCTCCCACCAAAAGACACAGATTGGCTGAATGGATACAAAAACAAGACCCATATATATGCTGTCTACAAGAGACCCACTTCAGACCTAGAGACACATACAGAGTGAAAGTAAGGCGATGGAAAAAGATATTTCATGCAAATGGAAACCAAAAGAAAGCTGGAGTAGCAATTCTCATATCAGACAAAATAGACTTTAAAATAAAGACTATTAGGAGAGACAAAGAAGGACACTACCTAATGAGCAAGGGATCGATACAAGAAGAAGACATAAAAATCATAAATATTTATGCACCCAACATAGGAGCACCTCAATACATAAGGCAAATACTAACAGCCATAAAAGGGAAAATCGACAGTAACACATTCATAGTATAGGGTACTTTAACACCCCACTTTCACCAAAGGACAGATCATCCAAAATGAAAATAAATAAGGAAACACAAGCTTTAAATGATACATTATACAAGATGGACTTAATTGATATTCATAGGACATTCCATCAAAAAACAACAGAATACACATTTTTCTCAAGTGCTCCTGGAACATTCTCCAGGATAGATCATATCTTCGGTCACAAATCAAGCCTTGGTAAATTTAAGAAAATTGAAATTGTATCAAGTATCTTTTCCGACCACAATGCTATGAGACTAGATACCAATTACAGGAAAAGATCTGTAAAAAATACAAACACATGGAGGCTAAACAATACACTACTTAATAACGAAGTGATCACTGAAGAAATCAAAGAGGAAATTAAAAAATACCTACATACAAATGACAATGGAGACACGGCAACTCAAAATCTATGGTATGCAACAAAAGCAGTTCTAAGGGGGAAGTTTACACCAACACAATCCTACCTTAAGAAACAGGAAACACCTCAAATAAACAACGTAACCTTGAACCTAAAGCAATTAGAGAAAGAAGAACAAAAAAACCCCAAAGTTAGCAGAAGGAAAGAAATCATAAAAATCAGATCAGAAATAAATGAAAAAGAAATGAAGGAAACAATAGCAAAGATCAATAAAACTAAAAGCTGGTTCTTTGAGAAGATAAACAAAATTGATAAACCATTAGCCAGACTCATCAAGAAAAAAAGGGAGAAGACTCAAATCAATAGAATTAGAAATGAAAAAGGAGAAGTAACAACTGACACTGCAGAAATACAAAAAATCATGAGGGATTACTACAAGCAACTCTATGCCAATAAAATGGACAACCTGGAAGAAATGGACAAATTCTTAGAAAGACATAACCTGCCAATATTGAATCATGAAGAAATAGAAAATATGAACAGACCAATCACAAGCACTGAAATTGAAACTATGATTAAAAATCTTCCAACAAACAAAAGCCCAGGACCAGATGGCTTCACAGGTGAATTCTATCAAACATTTAGAGAAGAGCTAATACCTATCCTTCTCAAACTCTTCCAAAATATAGCAGAGGGAGGAACACCCCCAAACTCATTCTACGAGGCCACCATCACCCTGATACCAAAACTAGACAAGGATGTCACAAAGAAAGAAAACTACAGGCCAATATCACTGATGAACATAGATGCAAAAATCCTCAACAAAATACTAACAGACAAAATACAACAGCACATTAAACGGATCATACACCATGATCAAGTGGGGTTTATTCCAGGAATGCAAGGATTCTTCAATATACACAAATCAATCAACGTGATACACCATATTAAAAAATTGAAGGAGAAAAACCATATGATCATCTCAATAGATGCAGAGAAAGCTTTTGACAAAATTCAACACCCATTTATGATAAAAACCCTGCAGAAAGTAGGCATAGAGGGAACTTTCCTCTACCTAAAAAAGGCCATATATGACAAACCCAAGCCAACATCGTCCTCAGTGGTGAAAAACTGAAAGCATTTCCACTAAGATCAGGAACAAGACAAGGTTGCCCACTCTCACCACTCTTATTCAATATAGTTTTGGAAGTTTTAGCCACAGCAATCAGAGAAGAAAAGGAAATAAAAGGAATCCAAATCGGAAAAGAAGAAGTAAAGCTGTCACTATTTGCAGGTGACATGATACTATACATGGAGAATCCTAAAGATGCTACCAGAAAACTACTAGAGCTAATCAATGAATTTGGTAAAGTAGCAGGATACAAAATTAATGCACAGAAATCTCTGGCATTTCTATACACTAGTGATGAAAAATCTGAAAGTGAAATCAAGAAAACACTCCCATTTACCACTGCAACAAAAAGAATAAAATATCTAGGAATAAACCTACCTAAGGAGACAAAAGACCTGTATGCAGTAAATTATAAGACCCTGCTGAAAGAAATTAAAGATGATACAAATAGATGGAGAGATATACCATGTTCTTGGATTGGAAGAATCAACACTGTGAAAATGACTCTACTACCCAAAGCAATCGCCAGATTCAATGCAATCCCTATCAAACTACCACTGGCATTTTCCATAGAACTAGAACAAAAAATTTCACAATTTGTATGGAAACACAAAAGACCCCGAATAGCTAAAGCAATCTTGAGAACGAAAAACGGAGCTGGAGGAATCCGGCTTCCTGACTTCACTCTATACTACAAAGCTACAGTAATCAAGACAGTATGGTACAGGCACACAAAGAGAAAGATCGATCAATGGAACAGGATAGAAAGTCCAGAGATAAACCCACGCACATATGGTCACCTTATCTTTGATAAAGGAGGCAGGAATGTACAGTGGAGAAAGGACAGCCTCTTCAATAAGTAGTGCTGGGAAACCTGGACAGGTACATGTATAAGTATGAGATTAGATCACTCCCAACACCACACACAAAAATAAGCTCAAAATGGATTAAAGACCTAAATGTAAGACAAGAAACTATCAAACTCTTAGAGGAAAATATAGGCAGAACACTCTATGACATAAATCACAGCAAGGTCCTTTTTGACCCACTTCCTAGAGAAATGGAAGTAAAAACAAAAATAAACAAATGGGACCTAATGAAACTTCAAAGCTTTTGCACAGCAAAGGAAACCATAAACAAGACCAAAAGATAACCCTCAGAATGGGAGGAAATATTTGCAAATGAAGCAACTGACAAAGGACTAATCTTCAAAATTTATAAGCAGCTCATGCAGCTCTAACAAAAAAAACAAACAACCAAGTCCAAAAATGGGCAGAAGACCTAAACAGACATTTCTCCAAAGAAGATAAACAGACTGCCAACAAACACATGAAAGAATGCTCAACTTCATTAATCATTAGAGAAATGCAAATCAAAAGTACAATGAGATATCATCTCACACCAGTCAGAATGGCCATCATCAAAAAATCTAGAAACAATAAATGCTGGAGAGGCTGTGGAGAAAAGGGAACACTCTTGTACTGCTGGTGGGAATGTGAATTGGTACAGCCACTATGGAGAACAGTATGGAGGTTCCTTAAAAAACTAAAATTACAACTACCTTATGACCCAGCAATCCCACTACTGGGCATATACCCTGAGAAAACCATAAGTCAAAAAGAGTCATCTACCAAAATGTTCATTGCAGCTCTATTTACAATAGCCAGGGGATGGAAACAACCTATGTGTCCATCATCGGAAGAATGGATAAAGAAGCTGTAGCACATATATACAATGGAATATTACTCGGCCATAAAAAGAAACGAAATTGAGCTATTTGTAATGAGGTGGATAGACCTAGAGTCTGTCATACAGAGTGAAGTAAGTCAGAAAGAGAAAGACAAATACCGTATGCTAACACATATATAGGGAATTTAAGAAAATAAAAATGTCATGAAGAATCTAGGTGTAAGACAGGAATAAAGACACAGACTTACTGGAGAATGGACTTGAGGATATGGGGAGGGGGAAATGTAAGCTGTGACAAAGTGAGAGAGAGGCATGGACATATATACACTACCAAACGTAAGGTAGATAGCTAGTGGGAAACAACCACATAGCACAGGGAGATCAGCTTGGTGGTTTGTGACCACCTGGAGGGGTGGGATAGGGAGGGTGGGAGGGAGGGAGATGCAAGAGGGAAGAAATATGGGAATATATGTATATGTTTAACTGATTCACTTTGTTATAAAGCAGAAAGTAACACACCACTGTAAAGCAATTATACTCCAATAAAGTTGTAAAAAAAAAAAAGTTCACAACTTGAAGGTTTATATATAGGGGACTTACTGTACAAGAGAAAAAACTGCAAAGAACACAAACACATGGAGGCTAAACTATGTGCTACTGAACAACCAATTGATCACTGAATAAATCAAAAGGAAATGAGAAATACTTAGAGACAAATGAAAATGAAAAGACAATGATCCAAAATCCTATGGGACATAGCAAAAGTGGTTCTAAGAGGGAGGTTTATAGTGATACAAGCTTACCCCAGAAAACAAAAAAATCTCAAACAACCTAACCTTACACCTAAATCAACTAGAGAAAGAAGAACAAACAAAACCCAAAGTTAGTAGAAGGAAAGAAATCATAAAGATCAGAGCAGAAATAAGTGAAAGACGAAAAAACAATAGAAAAGAGCAATGAAACTAAAAGCTGGTTCTTTGAAAAGATAAACAGAATTCATAAAACTTTAGCCAGACTCATCAAGATAAAAGGAGATGGCCTAAATCAGTAAAATCAGAATTGAAAAAGGAGAAGTTAGAACCAACACCACAGAAATACAAAGGACCATAAGAGACTACTACAAACAACTAGATGCCAATAAAATGGACAACCTAGAAGAAATGGACAAATTCTTAGGAAGGTACAATCTCCCAAGACTGAATTAGGAAGAAATAGGAAATATGAACAGACCAATCACAAGTACTGAAGTTGAAACTGTGATTTAAAAACTTCCAACAACTGGGGTTTCCTTAGTGGTGCAATCGTTAAGAATCCGCCTACCAATGAAGGGGACATGGGTTCGAGCCCTGGTCTGGGAAGATCCCACATGCCGTGGAGCAACTAAGCCCATGCACCACAACTACTGAGCCTGCGCGCCTAGAGCCCATGCTCCTCAACAAGAGAAGCCACCACAATGAGAAGCCCGCGCACCACAATGAAGAGTAGCCCCCACTCACCACAACTAGAGAAAGCCCACGCACAGCAACAAAGACCCAATGCAGCCAAATAAATAAACAAAAATAATTTTAAAAAATAAAATAAAAACTTCCAACAAACAAAAGTCCAGGACCAGATGGCTTCACAGGTGAATTCTATCAAGGATTAGATGACAGTTGACACCCAACCTTCTCAAACTATTACAAAAAATTGCAGAGGAAAGAACATCTCCAAATTCATTCTATGAGGCCATCATCACCCTGATAACCAGACAAAGATACCACAAAAAAAGAAAATTACAGGCCAACATCACTGATGAACACAGACGCAAAAATCCTCAACATGATACTAGCAAACCAAATCCAACAATACATTAAAAGAATCATACACCATGATCAAGTGAGATTTATCCCAGGGATGCAAGGATTTTTTAATATCTGCAAATCAGTGTGATATACCACATTAATAAATTGAAGAATAAAAGCCATATGATGCAGAAAAAGCTTTTGATAAAATTCAACATTCACTTATGATAAAAAAAAAAACTCTCCAGAAAGTGAGCATAGAGGAAACCTACCTCAACATAAAGACCATATATGACAAACCCACAGCTAACATCGTATGCAATGGTGAAAAGCTGAAAACATTTCCTCTAAGGTCAGGAACAAGACAAGGATGTCAACTCTCACCACTTTTATTCAACATAGTTTTGGACATCCTAGCCACAGCAATCAGAGAAGAAAAAGAAATAAAGGAATACAAATTGGAAAAGAAGAAGTAAAACTGCCACTGTTTGCAGATGACATGATACTATACATAGAAAATCCTAAAGATACTACAAAAAAACTACAAGAGCTCTTCAATGAATTTGGTAAAATTGCAGGATACAAAATTAATACACAGAAATCTGTTGCATTTCTATACACTAACAATGAAAGATCAGAAAGAGAAATTAAGGAAACAGTCCCATTTACCATCACATCAAAAAGAATAAAATACCTAGGAATAAACCTACCTGAGGAGGCAAAAGACCTATACTCCAAAAACTATAAGATGCTGATGAAAGAAATCAAAGATGATACAAACAAATCAGAAGATATACTGTGTTCTCAGATTGGATCACTACTGTCAAGATGACTATACTACCCAAAATAATCTACAGATTCAATGCAATCCCTATCAAATTACCAATGGTATTTATCACAGAACTAGAACAAATAATTCTAAAATTTGTATGGAAACACGAAAGGCCCCAAATAGCCAAAACAATCTTGAGACAGAAAAACAGCTGGAGGAATCAGGGTCCCTTACTTTAGACTATACTACAAAGCTACAGTCATCAAACAGTATGGTATTGGCACAAAAACAGAAATATAAATTAATGGAACAGGATGGAAAGCCCAGAAATAAACGCATGCACCTATAGTTAATCTACAACAAAGGTGGCAAGAAAGAATATTCAGTGGAGAAAAGACAGTCTCTTCAATAAGTGATGCTGGGAATACTGGACAGCCACATGTAAAAGAATGAAATTAGAATATTCTCTAACACCATACTCAAAAATAAACTCAAAATAGAATAAAGACCTAAATGTGAAACTGGATAATATAAAACTCCTAGAGGAAAACATAGGCAGAACACACTTTGATATAAATTGCAGTGATATCTTTTTGGATCCATCTCCTAGAGTAATGGAAATAAAAACAAAAGTAAACAAATAGGACCAGCTAAACTTAAAAGCTATTGCACAGCAAAGAAAGCAAACAAAATGAAAAGACAACTTACAGAATGGGAGAAAATATTTGCAAATGCTGCAACCAACAAGGGATTAATCTCCAAAATATACAGACAGCTCGTACAGCTGAGTATGGGAACAACCCAATCAAAAAATGGGCAGAAGATCTAAATATACATTTCTCTAAAGAAGACATACAGATTGCCAGAAAGCACATGAAAAGATGCTAAATATCACTAATTATTAGAGTAACGCAAACCAAAACTCCAATGATGTATCACCTCACACCAGTCCGAATGGCCATCTTCAACAAATCTACAATAGAAGCTGGAGAGGGTGTGGAGAAAAAGGAACCCTCCTACACTGTTGGTGGGAATGTAAATTGGTGCAGCCACTATGGAAAACAGTGTGGAGGTTCCTTAAAAAACTAAAAATAGAGCTACCATTTGATTCGCCAACCCCACTCCTGGACATATATCCAGAGAAAACCATAATTCTAAAAGACTCATGCACCCCAATGTTCACTGCAGCACTGTTTCCAATAGTCAAGACATGGAAGCAACCTAAATGTCCATCAACAGATGAATGGATAAAAAGGATGTGGTGTGTGTGTGTGTGTGTGTGTGTGTGTGTGTGTGTGTATAGATGGAATATTAATCAGCCTTGAAAAAGAATAAAATAATGCCATTTGCAGCAACATGAATGAACCTAGAGATTATCATACAAAGTAAGCCAGAGAGAGAAAGACAAATATCATATGAGATCGCTTACATGTGGCATCTAAAAAAATGATACAAATGAACTTATATACAAATAGACCCACAGACAGAGTAAAATTTATGGCTTCCAAAGGGGAAAGGGAGGAGGAATAAATTAGGAGGTTGGGATTAACATATACACACCACTATATATAAAATAGATAATTGACAAGGCCCTACTGTAGAGCACAGGGAACTCTACTCAATACTCTGTAATAACCTATAGGGGAAAAGAATCTGAAAAAGAATGGATATATGTATATGTGTAACTGAACCACTTTGTCATACACCTGAAACTAACGCATTGTAAATCAACTATACTTCAATTAACAAATGAATAGTGCAGTGAGCCCCAAAAAACAAAACAGTTAAGTGACTCCATGTGGCCATGGTGGTGGACAGGCCTAGTATTCCTTGTGTTCCTCACTATCATGCACTTATTCTGTTGCTATTCAGAACCCCCTCCCCCTGATAAACATTTGCCCCTGCTGGGTCTGAGAAAAAATACGTAATATGATGTCAAAAGCCACGATACTCCTAGTAGGACTTCTGATAATGGTTGCAGTTCAGAGCGAATGGAAAATCATGCTTCAGTAAACACCTAAAATAGTGCCCCAGGGAGAAAAACTAGATAATTGTGGGTCTGCCATAAAAATCCTGGCTTACAACAATCTTTACAGGTACAAATATGTTCATGCCACAAGTTTTACCAATTCAAACACAGGGAAAATCCCCCTCTCCACCAATTTGAGCACAGTGGGCAATACCCCCATCAGGCCCAATACCTTGCCTATGTTTGACTCGTTTTAAAAGGGTTTCATACCTTTTGCATTAATCATGGCTACTTCTGTTATTCAGAAAACCAGTCATGCTTCCAATGCCACTACACCTCTAATGGTTCTCTTGGGTATGGTGAGCCTCTCTGGAACAACCCCTGGCCACCAGATGCTAATATCACCAGTGTTTTGGAACCCAGACCAAAACTGCATTCCCACAAATACCTCTACTCTGTGTGCTTATAATGAAGACCAGAACCAAGGTGCCTACTGGATAGGGATGGAATGGACTAAAAGTTGGGCTAGAAATTGTCAGGCTCCATGGCAACAATGGGTGAAATCCTCTTGCTTCACCATTTCATCTAAGCCGAGGGCATGGAGTACACCCAGACTTCATGATTTTGAATATACTAATGGGCCCTTGTCTCTGCATTGTGTTCATAACTTGTCCCTTCCATGGATCCGGATGGCTGCTTCCTTGTTAAATTCTTCTATTCCCATATCTCTTACTGACCCTTCAGGATATATCTGGTTATGTAGCACTCCCTAGAATGAGGGCCCAAAGACAAGGGCATGCCAGTGAATATTTGACCCCTATGTAACTGCTTATCCATATATCAATAATGTGTGGCACGAGGAAGCTTGTACATTAGGACATTTGGTCCCATTCACAGTCACAATACGTAATAGTCAACACCATCCTAGGGGGGCCATCAGATTAATATCGGCAGGAATAGGACTGGCAGGGGAATTGGCAGCTCCACAGGGAGACTTTGCCTACCATGAGGTAACCCTGGAAAATCTAACCAACACTTCGGAGAGCCTGACCACTGAAAATGCCCTAAATAGACTCAGCTTCTTTAAACTCACTGGCCAATGTAGTTAGGAGAATAGATTGGCCTTGGATTACTTGCTGAATGAGCAGGGTGGTGTTTGTGCAGTCATAAACAAAACCTGCTGTACCCATGTTAATAATTTGGTCCAGATCGAGATGACATCAAAAAGATTTAGGAACAAGCATCATGGTTACACCACTACAACCAGGGGTCAGGCCCTAATGCCATGTGGTCCATGATTAAGAGCACCCTCCCTAGGCTTACTTGGTTCCTGCCCCTCCTGGTCCCAATAAGGGTCATACTCTTCCTCCTCCCCTTTGGACCCTTCATCTTTAACCTCTTGGTTAAGTTTGTATCTTCCAGGTTACAACAGTTCCACATCAAAACGATGTGAGGATTCCAACCCCTAAAACCCTGACTTAAAACAAGAAACTGCCCTGCCCCTGGGACCCCAGACCAGGCATCTTTAACCTCTTTAACCTCTTGGTTAAGTTCGTATCTTCCAGGTTACAACAGTTCCACATCAAAACGATGTGAGGATTCCAACCCCTAAAACCCTGACTTAAAACAAGAAACTGCCCTGCCCCTGGGACCCCAGACCAGGCATCCAGAGATTTTCACTCCCTGACAGGCAGGGCCAACACCACTGCCCAGCCCTGAAGCAACTACTGAAGATGGACCATTGCCTCTCTGCTTCCCATAAGAATAGGAGTAAAATCTTCAAGGGAGGAATGCGTCAGGAGGGAAAGGGGCAGGACACAAACACTAGATATTGAAGAAGGGGTGCAGCCATTAGGAAGCAGTAAAGCCTGTCTGGAACCAGCTGAAACCAAGGGGGCTTTGAGAATAGTCCAGGCAGGGAGAGGAGTTGAGGAAGGTGGTGGAAGAGTAAGACGCGGAGATCACCTTCCTCCCCACAGATACACCAGAAATACATCTACACGTGGAACTGCTCCTATAGAACACCCACTGGACGCTCGCAGAGAATAGTCCAGGCATTGACATTTAGCTCTTTATAAACCTTCATTGTAATACTAAAAATCACTACCCCTTACACAATGACAGTTCTGAGGAAGACCAAAAAAGGCCAAAAAGTGGGCAGTGGCCCAATTCCTGGCAAATCCCCACCCTACCCCAAAATAGCAAGAATATTCCTCCCACGATGAAATTACTTAGTCCATAAAAGCCTATGACCCCATACCCTGGGGCTGCTCTCACTTTGAGACAGCCTGCATTCTGCCTATGGAATGTGTATCTCTCTAAATAAACTTGCTTTCCCTTTACTCTGGCTTGCTCTTGAATTCCTTCCTGCTCAGATCCAAGAACCCTCACTTGGTGGTCCGTCCTAAGGACTCCTGCAGGTCCCAGGATGTGACATTTCCCTCTCCTGCAACATCTCTCCCGTAATGGGTACTACTATGAATGTGCTGCAGCATGGTGTCTGAGAACGCCTTAGGAATCCAAACAATAGTGCACTTACATTTCCAGCCCAGCGAGGTGTGATCCAAGTCAGACCCCACTCTGGCCCTCTCTCTGGCCTTTGCTGAATACACTGGCTGGTATTCTGACAAGTCAATCTGTCGGAGAAGTGTTTGTATTGACTCAGAGGATATAGTTTTAGATTAGGTGCCCCAGCATCCCTTTTTAATGGGATTCCTATTGGCCATGTGTTTTTGGCCTTCCCTGGGGTGCAGTTAGCACACACTCTGGTCTTAGACCTTTTCCTAGACCTCTGGGGGAAAGAGCTGTGCCTCCTTTCCTGGGGTTTTCATGAGCATCACCTGTAGGCTTAAAGTGTGTTCTGGTGGGACTCTGATGTCAAGCTGTTCTGGTGAAAAACTTCAGGGTGAGGTCTATCAGACTGTTCATCAGCTCATTCCTCACTGTCAGTTTCACCTGGGGCTCCTGTGGGGAATTAGGTGCCTCAAGTTAAAGGGAACCCCTGGGCCACTTCATTCATCAGTGACCCTCTCTTTCTACCATATGAGAGGCTCTCATCTCGTTTTATTTTTCTCATGTTTTACGCTAGGGCAATGTTTTCCAATGTTCTTCCTCCTATGGTAGCACATTGTACCTTCCCCAGTAGTGGCTTTCCTCTCTTGGGACAATGCCAATGCCAAAAAAGTGGCATTTCATTTCGTTTTGCATCTTCCTTCTTCTGTTGTTCCCTGCTCAACACTTTAAAAGCAACATCTACCCATTAAGAAGGGTTCATTCCAAATGCATCATCTAATCTTTGCAACTTTCTCCTGTTATCTGAGGCACCTTGCCCCCAAAAAGTTCAAGCTTACCATTCTAATATTTTCAGGGGCCTCGGGATCTGCGTTAGTATAATGTCTGTAGGCCTGATAAATCTTTTCCAACATTTTTCTCCGAATTTTTGGAAGGGTCTTCATTTGGTTTTGTGCTGATATTCTTGAATTTTGCTCAAACTCTTTGCTTTGGTTCCCCTTTTCAGGGGAACTTTTTCAGGGAAAGCCCTGCCAAGATACACCAATAAGCAGTGTCCTAATAAGGGTGTTCCTCCCTCATTGGGGGCCCAATTCGGTTCAGCTGTGGGTACTGCCTAGTGGACTTCATGGGTAGAGGATCCTCCTTATAAAGGAGGATTGCAATCTTTCCAGTTAAACAAGTCTGAGAAACCCAGCTGGTTGGTCATTTGCATTTAGCTCCCCTATGGAGATAAGGGCGTAAGGGAAATTTCCCTGCCCTGGGAGTGACTCCTGGCCCAAAATGGGTGCCCTGTCAGGTCTTAGAATGGCAATACCAGACCAAGTTTCTGTGCCCCAGAATCTAACAGAGGATTTCTAAGTGGTCCCTATAAGGAGGGGCAGTCCTGAGCCCCAGTGTCGGGAACTGGGGTTGAATAGAAGCAGATGGTGGGGGAGGGGTGGATATATTGGAGCAGCCGAGACAGCTAGCCCAGGTGGAAGAGTTAAGGTTTGAAACAATCTATTCTCTCATTCTCTTCCTTATTTTCCCTGATGTAATAGCACAAATGCTTGCATATTAGAGAATTCCATCATTCTCCGCTTCTTCAAGAAGGGCCACCATAAAACCATAGATAGCAATTGATCACGTCCAGCCATTGAAAGGATGCCTGTCTGCCTTGACATCAACCAGCTGAGCTGAATTCTGGGCTGGGGCTTTTAGGAACCAAGTGAAACCTTTCTCTTCTCCCTGTAAATATCCCACAGACAGGTCTTTTTTTTTTTTAATTCTCTTCCTCTATTGGACACCTGTAAAAGTTTTAAATATCAGAAAACTGATTTGGCTGTAAATGGAGAAAGAGTACCCAACAAAATGAAATGAAAAACCCAAAGGTCAAACAGAAAATCCTAAATAAACCCTCAAGTTTGGTCTTGGGCTTTACATATACCAATGACACAGGAGACCACAAAGGACATAATTAACACAGCAAGGGCAGCAGTACATGGTGCACAGGGTCCCAAGATAATCCTGCCTAAACCCCTGGTGGAGATCCTAACAGGTACTGTGACCACACATTGTTACAATAAAAGAGCATCTTCTCCTCACTCATGAGTTCATGGCTGGAATCAAATCACTTATCCAAAATTCACCTCAGAGAACTCTCTTTAGCAATAGTTGAGACATTCCCCATTTTTACAGACAGAAATGCAAGACAAACAAAACACAAATGGCACACACAAATGTAGCAGCCACAGAAACATGACCCAGGTCACAAATCAGGTAAAAGTCCAACAACTCTTTTCTCTCTCCAATGGGGTACCCCACTCAAATACAAAACAAATTGGCTTATTTCGGGGGGAAAAAAGCCCCAGACAGAGAAGAAATAAAGTTTCTGGCTGTACACACCAGAGCAACTTACCCTAATGGATGGAGGCTGTCGGGTCCCAAATATTGTTTCCTTGATCCAACTTCCAAGCACTGGGGCAGCTGGTGCCCCTTTGGGGAATTTTGAAAGGCAGGTCCTCAGGACAAGTGGTCCTGGCAGCTGCTGGCGCCTGACCTGAAAATTCCCCAACAGGCTGGCTGGCCACGAGCAGCAAGGTTCCTGGCTGGCTCCACACAATTTGTTACCAAGTCCAAGCTCATACTGCTTGATGCACAACAGGCCAAAAAGTTGAAAGATGAATTTCTGGGGCAAGGAATAGCGACTTTATTCAGAAAGCCAGCAGACCCAGAAGGTCCCATAGAACCATCTTGCCTGAGTTAGAATTCAGGCTTCTTTTATACTAAAAGGGGAGGGAGTAAAGCCAAACATTTCCTGGTTCCCATCAGCCTCTGGAGGGGATGTGTTAATTTCAGCCTTCCTGCAGTCATGCACAGGTGGGCCTGGTCCTGTGAGCTAAACAAAGGTATTTTCGCTTAATGCTCATTACCTGGGAAGCAGGGTTCTCAGAGATAGGCCATTATGTATAATTTAAGCTTACAGGCAACATCCCTTTAGTGATTAACTTGTAATAGAGTACAAAGTTTCTTCCCTATTACAACCTTAGTGGTTGAGCAGAGTTTGACAGTGATATCAATTATCAAGCTTGAATATTTCCTTAGGATGACAGGACAGGGTGTTGAAGCCCTCCATGGCATCTAGCAAAGCTGTAAAGAGCAAGTCCACATCTTGTATGTTGCTATTACAGTCATAGTAGCATAAAAGGGACGGTCTCCAAGGGCAGGAAACCAAGGGGCAAGTGAGCAATCTAATAGGTAATAGTAGACTCACATATTTACAATTCCTTATATGTCATAGGAAGTCTACCTACGATATAATTAAGTAATCTGATGTTAACATAGAAAGAAGTATGATCTACACCAGTGGTCAGCAAACTTCTTCTGTAAAGGGAATAACAGTCAATATTTTAGGCTCTATCGGCCATATGGTTTCTCTTGCTACTAGTCAACTCTGCTGTTTTGTCACAAAAGCAGCCACAGATAGTATGTATACATGTGTTCCACTATCACTTTATTTACAATATCAGGCTGGGTTTGGCCTGTGGGACATAGTTGAACCTATGCTCTACACAATGAGTATAATTCTTTTTATCATTCAGCCTAATCCAAGCTCAAAGTACAGACACTAGGCAATGGCTCTGATCAAGTTTTGTAACAGGAGTCTGCATGTGCAATCCTACCGCATCTCTCTAACCCATTCTCAATCTTTACATTATCCCAGTCTGTAGACTTAGCTGTTAAGTTAGCAATCACGTTCAAGCCTCACACTCCCTCCATAAACACAGCCATGCCCAGAGGAACATGCTTTGCAGGGCTAGATAACAGCCCACTCGCCAGAACTTATTTTACATTTCGGTCCGTCTGGGTGCACAAGGTAGGGAGGAGATATGACACTCCCTTCCAAGACCCTTTGTCAAACTGACTACTTGCTATTGTCTCCTGATCAACTCAAATTTATAATCCAACATATGGTTAACCCAAACCCTGTCCACATATTCCCTGTTCCCTAGCAACATTCGAGTTACGACAGTGGTCGTGTGACTCCATTCTGTCCAATAAAATGTAAGCAGAAGTCACTTGGTGGGATTTTGGGGAAATTGCTTTAAAAGGGAGGGTCTTGTTAATCACAAACTCCTAATTTAGGATAAATTAGGAGTTAAACACACTACTATATATAAAATTGAGAACCAACAAGGACCTACTGTATAGCACAGGGAACTATACTCAATATTTTGTAATAATCTATCAGGGAAAAGAATCTGAAAAATATATATATAACTGAATCACTTTGCTGTACCTGAAACTAACATTGTAAATCAATCATACTTCAATTTAAATAATTAATTAATTAAAAAGAAAAAAAAGAAGCAAAAGAAGCCAGGCACACCTAAAAAAAGACATCTCTACCCCTCCAAAACAAAACAAATAAAAGGGAAGTTTTGGTGGCATGCTAGTTTGGCTTTTTGCCACTTTCCATTTTTCCATGCTCAGAACTTGGAGAGAAATGTAGCAGCCAGTTTGCAACAATGAGGCAACAACTCTGAGGATGAAGACCTACATACTAAGGGTGGAGAAAGAAGGAAAGAGCTGAGACATTGTGACGTTGTTGAACCACCCTATAAGCACTGGAATAACTTCTGGTTGTATGAGGGCGATAAACCCCTTGCTTATTCAATCCCTTGTTTGTTGCATTGTCTATACATTCGTGCCTAGGGCATGACCCTCCAAATCTTATCCTTCCCTAGTCTTTCCCAACTAAGTTAATGGTACTACAGTTCAACCAGTTACTCCAGCTGAAACCCTGGGATTCACTCATAATGTCTCACTCACCCAAACTCCCCAAATTCAATTCATGAAATGATACCTCTCCGCCTCTACTGCTATTACCCTAGGTGCTATAGACTGAATGTTTGTATCTCCCCCAAATTCATATGTTGAAACCTAACCCCCAATGTGATAGTATTTGCAGGAGGGGACTTTGGGAGATAATTAGGTTCTGAGGACTCCACCTCATGAATAGAATTTGTGCCCTTATAAAAGAGACCCCAGGGAGATCCCTAGCCCCTTCTACCATGTGAGGACACAGCAAAATCACAGGCATCTGTAAACCAGAAAGCAGGCCCTCAGCAGACACCTAATCTGCCAATGCCTTGACCTCGGACTTCCCAGACTCTAGAACTGTGAGAAATAAAGTTCTGTTTATAAGCCACCCAGGCTATGATATTCTGTTAAAGCAACCAGAACTGACTAAGACACTAAGCAAGACCACCTTCATCTCACACAATACACTCCTTACTGGTTCATTCTCCACTTCTCTGCTATACTCCATTTTCTACCAGACTGATCTTTTAAAAACATCAGACCATGTCATTCCATCAATGACTTTCCATTCTTTTCTTTCATGGCTGAAACTCATATATGATCTGGTTCCTCCCTAATGTGTCAGCTTAGATAAGCTAGAACTACATATCCTTTCTCTGCACAGTTCAGAGTGTGTCCACAAGAGACATTTCTCACAAGACTTGGGAGGCAGAAGTGAAGATACAGTCAACTGCTTTTATACTTTGAAGGTCAGTGCAGGGGTCCCAGGTACTGTGGCAACTCATGTACATTGTCATTATAGTCTGGCTCCCCTTGCTGGTGTGAGATAGTCATTGGTGCAGGTCAGCTATTCTACCTCTCAATGGATCTCCTTCTACAACCTCTGGGTCACATAAGTATTTATCTCTGTGTCAAAGAGCCCCATCTCTTCCTGCAAGAGACCCACACCATCAAAGCCAGAAGATTGGAAATGAGAGACTAACACCGTTTCCAGTCTGTCCTCATGGGTTCCAACTCATATTCGTGGATTTCAGTTTTGCCTTGCTCTCCCTCGCACATCCATCTTCCCAAGTCCCTGCTCTGCTGCCATCAAACTCCCACCCCAGAGGCAATGTTTTATAGGGACTCTATAGTGATATTAATTCATACTCCAATTTCAAAAGCTCAAACATACACACACACACTCTCACACACACACACACACACACACACACACACACAATCTCCTAGTGATTAAGTCTCTGTGATAGAACCTGATACAGACTTTTTTTTTCATACCTTTGTTGGAGTATAATTACTTTACAATGTTGTGTTAGTTTCTGCTGTAGAACAAAGTGAATCAGCTATATGTATACATATGTCCCCAAATCCCCTCCCACTTGAGCCTCCATCCCATAGTTGAACCTATGCTCTACACAATGAGTATAATTCTTTTTATCATTCAGCCTAATCCAAGCGTAGACTTAGCTGTTAAGTTAGCAATCACGTTCAAGCCTCACACTCCCTCCATAAACACAGCCATGCCCAGAGGAACATGCTTTGCAGGGCTAGATAACAGCACACTCGCCAGAACTTATTTTACATTTCGGTCCGTCTGGGTGAACAAGGTAGGGAGGAGATATGACACTCCCTTCTAAGACCCTCTGTCAAACTATCCCACCCCTATCCCACCCCTCTAGGTCATCACAAAGCATGGAGCTGATCTTCCTGTGTTATGCAGCTGCTTCCCACTAGCTATCCATTTTACATTTGGTAGTGTACATATGTCAGTGCTATTCTCACTTTGTCCCAGCTTCCCCTTTCCCACGCCATGTCCTCAAGTCTGTTCTCTACATCTGCATCTTTATTCCTGCCCTGCCACTAGGTTCATCAGTACTGCTTTTTTTAGATTCCATATGTATGCATTAGCATACAGAATTTGTTTTTCTCTTTCTGACTTACTTAACTCTGTATGACAGACTTGAGGTCCATCCACCTCGTAACAAATAACTTGATTTCATTCCTTTTTATGGCTGAGTAATATTCCATTGTATATATGTGCCACATCTTCTTTATCCATTCATCTGTCGAACGCACCTGCCCTGTTGGTGGGAATGTAAATTGATACAACCACTATGGAGAACAGTATGGAGGTTCCTTAAAAAATGAAAAATAGAACTACCATATGACCCAGGAATCCCACTACTGGGCATATACCTTGAGAAAGCCATAATTCAAAAAGAGACATGTACCACAATATTTATTGTAGCACTATTTACAATAGCCAGGACATGGAAGCAACCTAAGTGTCCATGGACAGATGAATGGATAAAGATGATACAGACTTTAAATGGATTCTCTGAATTGGTTGAGTTAACTTGAATTGGTTGTGTGATCTAGTCAGATTTAATAGCATTAATAAGCTGCTTCAAGTGGTACAGTAGACACTGATAGTTCATGGGAGGCAGTGCCAAAATGGTATTCAAACTGTCTCCAATAGACATTTCTATCAAGTGTTTATGGAAGGCAAGGCTTTGAACAGTCAAGTATTTACTCCCACAGAGCATTTTGGTGAAAATGGAAAGTATGTTGCTTCCTTGCTTCTTAGTGCACTGGAGAATGAGGAGAAAGAAAATAGTGAGTTCAGGGCTTTAAATTCCCAACTAAAGTTCTGCAAAATGGTATAAAATTGAATGATGAGCGCTTCCCTGGTGGTGCAGTGGTTAAGACTCTGCCTGCCAATGCAGGGGACACGGGTTCGAGCCCTGGTCCGGGAAGATCCCACATGCCACAGAGCAACTAAGCCTGTGCACCACAATTACTGAGCCTGCGCTCTAAGCCCATGAGCCACAACTACTCAGCCCATGTGCCACAACTACTGAAGCCCACGTGTCTACAGCCTGTGCTCCACAACAAGAATAGCCACCACAATGAGAAGCCCGTGCACCACAATGAAGAGTAGCCCCCACTCACCACAACTAGAGAAAGCCTGCGCGCAGCAACGAAGACCCAACGCAGCCAAAAATAAAATAAATAAAAATTTTAAAAAGACTTTACTTAAAAAAAAAATTGAATGATGACCAAAAAGAAACCTTTATCTCCTATAACTGCAGAGCCAATTTCTCCAAAAACCAAAACAAAGGTCTAGCTCTGAGAGTGCTTAGATTACAGTACAAACTTAACTCCCAATCTCTTATGTTAAAGTTAGAGCGCTGATTGAAAAAGAAGTGTGATCCTAAAACTTGGGATAGAAGCATACGAGCAGATTTTGATGAAGCTAGAAAACTCGAACCCCGAATCTGATGTGTCTTTTCCACCAATAGAGACAGTGCTTCCTTTGAGGAAATTAGTCTTCTTTGTCTAAATAGCCCGTAATGTCCTCTCCTAAAGCCCTTACAAGAGACTCTGAGCCTCCTCAGATATTTTGATGCAGAGTTAAGGGTTTACAGGCTTTGAAGAGAGGAGAAACATTGTCAAACTCAACGAATGTTTGATGTGTGGAGTGATAATTGGCATTACAAATGGATACATCATTGTCATTATGAAGACAAGAAGTTAAGACTTCATACTAGACAGCCTCTGCTTTTTCTGTGAAATAGATGTTAAAATAGAGGAATTGGGGGTTTGAGAAGAGTCAAGTTGTGGAATAGCAGCCAGGAAGAATCAGAATCACAGGAACCTGCACTAAAATTGGCAAATGTTGTTAAGAGCATAATAGAGATCATCAGAAAACTTGAATATTTATGGACAACAGTACAGATAATGCTGTGTCAGCAGCTGAAATGGAGTGAAGAATGTAGCTGATTCAATATGTCCACAATCCGAGCTTTTCTGACCAGGTAAAGTGCTGCAAAGTTGGGGCAATGGAGTTGATGGTGCTACTGAGAGCGATGTCTAAAGAAATGGATGATGGATTGTAGGCCAGAGAGAAAAAAAATGTGGAACCAAGAAATAAATAATAGATCAAAAAAGCAAGGAAAAGTTAAAGGCATCAAGATTTATTAATTTGCTCATTTGAAAACTATTTCTCTTTTCAACAGCTTTACTGGAAGTATAATTTATAAACCATAAATTTTACCCATTGTAAGTGTAAAATTTAATCATGTTTAATAAATTTACAGAGTTGTGCAACTATCATGACAATCTAATTTTAGAATGTTTCCATCACTCCAAAAAGATCCCTCATATCCATTTGCAGATATTCCCTAATTTTACCTCTAATACTATACAACCCAGTAATTAATTTTCTGTCTCTATAAATGAATGGAATTATACAGTATGTTGTCTTTTGCACCTGGCTCATTCTACTTAGCACAACATTCCTGAGGTTCATCCATACTGTATTTCATTCCTTTTTATTGTTGAATAGTATTCCATTGTGTAAATATGCCACTTTTATTTATCTGTGACTCAGTTTCCTGATTTTGGCTATTATGAATAATACTGCCATGAAAATTCACACGTAAGTTTTTACGCAGACATATATTTTCATTTCTCTTGCATAGATACCTTGGATACCCAAGAACCTAACAATTTTACTCCTGGGTATCTATGCAAGAGATGTCTACACAAAGACTTAACACGTAAATTTATGTTTAAGCTTCTAAGAAATTGTCAACCTGTTTTTCAAAGTGGCTACAACGCTTATATTCTGATCAGTAATATATGAATATTCTAGTTTCTCCACATCCACCCCAACACTAGTTATTATCTATTCTAGTGGGTATGGAGTGGTATCTCCAACAGTGTGATTTATAAGAAATATATATTTGATCATTCAGATCATTCTCATATATATTTGGTCTTTGTCCACAGTTCCTGGCTCAAAGCTTCCCACACCCTTGGAATTTCCTAAGTGCTGAGAGTCATAAAAGTGTCTTTTGTTATGTGAATGAGGTGACTTTTGGAAGCACCTAAGGATGGAGGCTGTTTGCCAGGAGCATTAACCTTGTGATTAGAAGGTTGGAACTTTCAGTGTCACTCCCTGATTTCCAGGGAGGGGAGAGAAGCTTGAGGTTGAATTAATCACCATTGGTCAATGATTTGCTCAACTAAGACTAAATGAGGCCTCCATAAAAACCCCCAAAAGACAGCTTCTTGGCCTCTTTTGGAGAGTTTTCACGTTGGGGAACCAGAAAGCCTCCGCATGCCACCACATTCTATGAGGAACAGAGCTCCTTTGTTCAGAACCTTGTTCTGTGTATCTCTTCATCTGCCTGTTGTTTTGCATTCTTTATTATTCTTTTATAATAAATTGATAATCTAGTGAGTAAATGAGTTTTTCTGAGTTCTGTGAGCCACTATAACAAATTAATCGAACCCAAGGATGGGGTTGTGGGAACGTCTGATATCCAAATTGTCAGAAGCACGGGTAACAACCTGGGCTTGCAACTGGCATCTGAAGTGGAGGGTGGTCTTGTGGGACTGAGCCCTTTAACTGTGGAATCTGATTCTATCTGCAGGTATATAGAACTTTTTTTTAGTTGTCTATTTTATGCATATTAGTGTATATATGTCAATCCCAATCTCCCAATTCATCCCACCACCACACCGCCCCACTTTCTCCACTTGGTGTCCATACGGTTGTTAGCTACATCTGTGTCTCTGTTTCTGCTTTGCACACCAGTTCATCTGTAACATTTTTCTAGATTCCACATATATGCATTAATATAAAATATTTGTTTTTATCTTTCTGACTTACTTCACTATGTATGACAATCTCTAGATCCATCCACATCTCTACAAATGACCCAATTTCATTCCTTTTTATGGCTGAGTAATATTCCATTGTATATATGTACCACATCTTCTTTATCCATTCATCTGTCAATGAGCATTGAACTTGCTTCTATGACCTGGCTATTGTAAATAGTGCTGCAATGAACATTGGGGTGCGTGTGTCTTTTTGAATTACGGTTTTCTCTGGGTATATGCCCAGTAGTGGGATTGCTGGGTCATATGGTAATTCTATTTTTAGATTTTTAAGGACCATCCATACTGTTCTCCATAGTGGCTGTATCAATTTATATTCCCACCAAACAGGGCAAGAGGGTTCCCTTTTCTCCAAACCCTCTCCAGCATTTGTGGTTTGTAGATTTTCTGATGATGCCCATTCTAACTGTGTGAGGGGATACCTCTTTGTAGTTTTGATTTGCATTTCTCTAATAATTAGTGATGTTGAGCAGTTTTTCATCTGCTTCTAGGCCATCTGTATGTCTTCTTTGGAGAAATGTCTATTTAGGTCTTCTGCCCATTTTTGGATTGGGTTGTTTGTTTTTTTAATATGGAGCTGCACGAGCTGTTTATGTATTTTGGAGATTAATCCTTTGTTGATTCGTTGGCAAATATTCTCTCCCATTCTGAGGGTTGTCTTTTCATCTTGTTTATAGTTTCCTTTGCTATGCAAAAGCTTCTAAGTTTCATTAGGTCCCATTTGCTTATTCTTATTTTTATTTCCATTACACTAGGAAGTAGGTCGAAAAAGATCTTGCTGTGATTTATGTCAAAGGGTGTTCTTCCTATGTTTTCCTCTAAGAGTTTTATAGTGTCCAGTCTTACATTTAGGTCTTTAATCCATTTTGAGTTTATTTTTGTGTATGATGCCAGGAAGTGTTCTAATTTCATACTTTTACATGTAGCTGTCCAGTTTTCCCAGCACCACTTACTGAAGAGACTGTCTTTTCTCCATTGTATATCCTTGCCTCCTTTGTCATAGATTAGTTGACCACAGGTGCGTGGGTTTATCTCTGGGCTTTCTATCCTGTTCCACTGATCTATATTTCTGTTTTTGTGCCAGTACCATACTGTCTTGATTACTGTAGCTTTGTAGTATAGTCTGAAGTCAGGGAGTCTGATTCCTCCAGCTCCGTTTTTTTCCCTCAAGATTGCTTTGGCTATTTGGGGTCTTTTGTGTCTCCATACAAATTTTAAGATTTTTTTGTTCCAGTTCTGTAAAAAAATGTCATTGGTAATTTGATAGGGATTGCATTGAATCTGTAGATTGCTTTGGGTAGTATAGTCATTTTCACAATATTGATTCTTCCAATCCAAGAACATGGTATATATCTCCATCTGTTGGTGTCATCTTTGATTTCTTTCATCAGTGTCTTATAGTTTTCTGAATATAGGACTTTTACCTCCTTAGGTAGGTTTATTCCTAGATATTTTATTCTTTTTGTTGCAATGGTGAATGGGATTGTTTCCTTAATTTCTCTTTCTGATCTTTCATTGTTAGTGCATAGGAATGCAAGAGATTTCTGTGCATTAATTTTGTATCCTGCAACATTACTAAATTCATTGATTAGCTCTAGCAGTTTTCAGGTGGCATCTTTAGGATTCTCTATGTATAATATCATGTCATCTGCAGACAGGGACAGTTTTACTTCTTCTTTTCCAATTTGTATTCCTTTTATTTCTTTTTCTTCTCTGATTGCCATGGCTAGGACTTCCAAAACTATGTTGAATAATAGTGGTGAGAGTGGACATCCTTGCCTTGTTCCTGATCTCAGAGGAAATGCTTTCAGTTTTTCACTATTGAGAGTGATGTTTGCTGTGGGTTTGTCGTATATGACCTTTATTATGTTGAGGCAGGTTCCCTCTATGCCCACTTTCTGGAGAGTTTTTATCATAAATGGGTGTTGAATTTTGTCAAAACTTTTTCTGCATCTATTGAGATGATCATATCGTTTTTCTCCTTCAATTTGTTAATATGGTGTATCACATTGATTGATTTGCGTATACTGAAGAATCCTTGCATCCCTGGGATAAATCCCCCTTGATCATGGTGTATGATCCTTTTAATGTGCTGCTGGATTCTGTTTGCTAGTATTTTGTTGAGGATTTTTGCATCTATCTTCATCAGAGATACTGATCTATAATTTTCTTTTTTTGTAGTATCTTTGTCTGGTTTTGGTATCACGGTGATGTTGGCCTTGTATCATGAGTTTGGGAGTGTTCCTTCCTCTGCAATTTTTTGGAAGAGTTTGAGAAGGATGGGTGTTAGCTCTTCTCTAAATGTTTGATAGAATTCACCTGTGAAGCCATCTGGTCCTGGACTTTTGTTTGTTGAAACAGTTTTAATCACAGTTTCAATTTCATTACTTGTGACTGGTCTGTTCATTTTTTCTATTTCTTCCTGGTTCAGCCTTAGAAGGTTATACCTATCTAAGAATTTGTCCATTTCTTCCAGGTTGCCCATTTTATTGGCATAGAGTTGCCTGTAGTAGTCTCTTATGATACTTTTTATTTTTTTGGTGTCCGTTGTAACTTCCTTTTAATTCTTTTTTTTTAATTAAAATAATATTTTTTTGGCTGCAGTGGTCTTCATTGCTGTGTGTGGGCTTTCTCTATTTGCAGCACATGGGGGCTAATCTTTGTTGTGGTGCATGGACTACTCATTGCGGTGGCTTCTCTTGTTTCAGAGCACAGGATCTAGGCCTGTGGGCTTCGGTAGTTGTGGTACACAGGCTTAACAGTTGTGGCTCACGGGCTATAGGGCACAGGCTCATTAGTTACGGCGCAAGGGCTTAGTTGCTCTGTGGCATGTGAGATCTGCCTGGACCAGGGATTGAACCCATGTCCCTGGCATTGGCAGGCAGATTCTTAACCACTGTGCCACCAGGGTTTTATTCATTTGAGTCCTCTCACTCTTTTTCTTGATGAGTCTGGCTAAAGGTTTATCAATTTTATCTCCTCAAAGAACCAGGTTTAGTTTTACTGACCTTTGCTATTGTTCTCTTTGTTTCTATTTCATTTATTTCTGCTCTGATCTTTATGATTTCTTTCCTTCTGCTAACTTTGTGTTTTCTTTGTTCTTCTTTCTCTAGTTCCTTTAGGTGTAAGGTTAGATTGTTTATTGAGATTTTTCTTGTTTCTTGAGGTAGGCTTGTATAGCTATAAACTTCCCTCTTAGAACTGTTGCTTTTGCTGCAGCCCATAGGTTTTGGATCATTGTGTTTTCATTGTCATTTGTCTCTAGGTATTTTTTGATTTCCTCTATGATTTCTTCAGTGATCTCTTGGTTATTTAGTGATGTATTGTTTAGCCTCCATGTATTTGTGTTTTTTATTATTTTTTCCCTGAAATTCATTTCTAATCTCATAGCACTGTGGTCAGAAAAGATGCTTGATATGATTTCAATTTTCTTAAGTTTACTGAGGCTTGATTTGTGACCCAAGATGTGATCTATCCTGGAGAATGTTCCGTGCGCACTTGAGAAGGAAGTGTAATCTGCTGTTTTTGGATGGAATGTCCTATAAATATCAATTAAATCTATCTGGTCTATTGTGCCACTTAAAGCTTCTGTTTCCTTATTAATTTTATGTTTGGATGTTCTGTCAATTGGTGTGAGCTGTTAAAATCCCCCACTTTTATTGTGTTACTGTCAATTTCCTCTTTTTCACTATTAGCATTTGCCTTATGTATTGAGGTGCTCCTATGTTGAGTGCATATATATTTATAATTGTTATATATTCTTCTTGGATTGATCCCTTGATCATTATATAGTGTCCTTCCTTGTCTCTTGTAACATTCTTTATTTTAAAAATCTATTTTATCTGATATGAGTATTGTTACTGCAGGTTTCTTTTGATTTCCATTTGCATGGAATATCTTTTTCCATCCCCTCACTTTCAGTCTGTATGTGTCCCTAGATCTGAAATGGGCTTCTTGTAGACAGCATTTATATGGATCTTGTTTTTACACCCATTCAGCAAGCCTGTGTCTTTTGGTTGGAGCATTTAATCCATTCACATTTAAGGTGATTATTGATATGTATGTTCCTATGACCATTTTCTTAATTGTTTTGGGTTTGTTTTTGTAAGTCCTTTTCTTCTCTTGTGTTTCTCACTTAGAGAAGTTCCTTTAGCATTTCTTCTAGAGCTGGTTTGGTGGTGCTGTATTCTCTTAGCTTCCTCTTTTGATTTCTTTCATCAGCGTCTTATATAGCTTTTGATTTCCCCGTTGAATGTGAATATCATTGCTGGGTAGAGGAATCTTGGTTGTAGTTTCTTCCCTTTCTTCACTTTAAATATAATTTGTCACTCCCTTCTGGCTTGTAGAGTTCTGCTGAGAAATAAGCTGGTAACCTTATGGGAGTTCCCTTGTATGTTGTTTTTCCCTTGTTGCTTTTAATAATTTTTCTTTGTCTTTAATTCTTGTCGATTTGATTACTATGTGTCTCAGAGTGTTTCTCCTTGGATTTATCCTGTATGGGACTCTCTGCGCTTCCTGGACTTGGGTGGCTATTTCCTTACCCATGTTAAGGAAGTTTTTGACTAAAATCTCTTCCAATATTTTCTTGGGTAATTTCTCTCTCTCTACTCCTCCTGGGACCACTATAATGCAAATACTGGTGCATTTAATATTGTTCCAGAGGTCTCTTAGGCTGTTTTCACTTCTTTGCATTCTTTTTTCTTTATTCTGTTCCATGCCAGTGATTTCCACCATTCTGTCTTCCAGGTCACTTACCGTTCTTCTGCCCCAGTTATCCCGCTATTGATTTCTTCTAGTGTATTTTTAATTTCAGTTATTGTATTGTTCATCTTTGTTTGTTCTTTAATTATTCTAGATGTTTGTTCTTTAATTCTTCTGGGTCTTTTATAAACGTTTCTTGCATCTTCTCAGTCTTTGTCCCCATTCTTTTTCTGAGGTCCTGGATCATATTCACTATCATTATTCTGAATTCTTTTTCTGAGGTCCTGGTCCATCTTTACTATCATTATTCTGAATTCTTTTTCTGGGAAGGTTGCCTATCTCCACTTCATTTCGTTGTTTTTCTGGGGTTTTATCTTGTTCTTTCATCTGGTACATAGTCCTGTGCCCTTTCATTTTGTCTATCTTTCTGTGAATGTGATTTTCATTCCACAGGCTGCAGGATTGTAGTTCTTTTTGCTTCTGCTGTCTGTCCTCTGGTGGATGAGGCTATCTAAGAGGCTTGTGCAAGCTTCCTGATGGGAGGGACTGGTGGTGGCTAGAGCTGGGTGTTGCTCTGGTGGGCAGACCTCAGTAAAACTTGAATAGCTTGTCTGCTGATTGGTGGGACTGAGTTCCCACCCTGTTGGTTGTTTGGTCTGAGGCGACTCAGCACTGGAGCCTAGAGACTCTTTGGTGGGGCTAATGGTGGACTCCAGGAGCGCTCACGCCAAGGAGCGCTTCCCAGAACTTCTGCTGCCAGTGTCCTTGTCCCCACGGGGAGCCACAGCCTCCCCCTGCCTCTGCAGGAGACCTTCCAGCACTAGCAGGTAGGTCTGGTTCACTTTCCTATGGGGTCACTGCTCCTTCCCTTGGGGACCTGGTGCACACAGTACTTTGTGTGTGCCCTCCAGGAGTGGAGTCTCTGTTTTCCCCAGTCCTGTCAAAGTCCTGCAATCAAATACTGCTAGCCTTCAAAGTATGATTCTCTGGGAATTCTTCCTCCCATTGCCAGACCCCCAGGTTGGGAAGCCTGATTTGGGGCTCAGAACCTTCACTCCAGTGGGTGGAGTTCTGTGGTATAATTGTTCTCTGATTTGTGAGTCACCCACTCAGCAGTTATGGGATTTGATTTTATTGTGATTGCACCCCTCCTACTGTTTCAATGTGGCTTCTCCTTTGTCTTTGGATGTTGGACTTCTTTTTTGCTGAGTTCCAGTGTCTTCCTTGTTCAGCAGTTAGTTGTGATTCTGTTGCTCTCACAAGAGGGAGTGAGCACACATCCTTCTACTCCACCATCTTGAACCAGTATCTCAGGTATATAGAATTGAATTGAATTCTCAGACCCCCTGCTGGAGTCCAAGTATTGCTTGTTGGTGTAGGGATGCCTCCATGAACATACCTTGGAAATGGGTCCAGAAATCCTTTTGTAGTATCTCATTTTAATTTGCCTTTCCCTACGAATTATGAGCATTTTTTTATATGCTTATTGGTTACCTGGATATCTTCTTTGGCAAGATATCTATTCAAATATTTTGCCTATTTTAAATTCAGTTGTCTAATTATTGTATTGTAGGAGTTCTTTATAAATGTTAGATATCTGATTTGGAAATATTTCTCCCAGTCTGTCGCTTATGTTTTCATTTTTTAAATAGTGTCTTTTGAAGTGCAAAAATGTTACTTTTTGTGAAGTCCAATTTATTATTTTCTGCTGTAGCTGAGAAATCTTTGTCTAAACTAAGGTCTCAAAAATTTTCTCCTACATTTTCTTCTGAAACTTTAGATTTTACATGTAGGTTTATGAAACAGTGATTTAATTTTGTGTATGCTATGAGGTAAAGATCTAAATTCATCTTGTTGTCTAAGGATATCCAGTTGTCCCAGCACTTTTTGAATAAGCTACTCTTTCCCATTGAACTGCCCTGGTATTACTGTCAAAAATCAGTTGGCCAAAAATTGATTACTGTCACTTTATAGTAAGTTTTGTAAACATGAAGCACAAGTCCTCTAATTTTTTGCTCGTTTTCAAGAATATTTTAGCTATACTGGGTCTCTTGCACTTGCACATAAATTTTAGGATCAGCTTGTCAATTTCTGCAAAAGAGCCTATGAGATTTTGGTAGAGATTATATTAAAGCTATAGATAAATTGGGGAGACTAAAACTATTCCTGAATCACAGAAAAATGGTTGCAAAATAGATACTTGAGTCAGATGACCTGAATTCACCTATGGTTCTATTTCCCACAGTATAATCTTGCACAAGTTTATGTCTCTAAACTTCAATTTCCTCATCTTTAAAGTGGGGGTATTAATAATACCTGCTTCAATATAGCCTCATCCAACAGAGGGCAGAGAGCAGAAGCAAGAAGAACTACAATCCTGCAGCCTGTGGAACAAAAACCACATTCACTGAAAGATACACAAGATGAAAATGCAGAGGGCTATGTACCAGAAGAAGGAACAAGATAAAACCCCAGAAAAACAACTAAATGAAGTGGACATAGGCAACCTTCTAGAAAAAGAATTCAGAATACTGATAGTGAAGATGATCCAGGACTTCAGAAAAACAATGAAGGCAAAGATCGAAAAGATGCAAGAAATGTTGAACAAAGACCTAGAAAAATTAAAGAACAAACAAACAGAGATGAACAACACAATAACTGAAATGAAAACTACACTAGAAGGAATCAATAGCAGAATAACAGAGGCAGAAGAACGGATAAGTGACCTGCAAGACAGAATGGTGGAATTCACTGCTGCTGAACAGAATAAAGAAAAAAGAATGAAAAGAAATGAAGACAGCCTAAGAGACCTCTGGGACAACATTAAATGCAACAACATTCGCTTTACAGGGGTCCCAGAAGGAAAAGAGAGAGAGAAAGGACAAGAGAAAATATTTGAAGAGACTATAGTTGAAAACTTCCCTAATATGGGAAAGGAAATAGCCACCCAAGTCCAGGAAGCACAGTGAGTCCCATACAGGATAAACCCAAGGAGAAACATGCCGAGACACATAGTAATCAAACTGGCAAAAATTAAAGACAAAGAAAAATTATTGAAAGCAGCAAGAGAAAAATGACAAATAATATACAAGGGAACTCCCATAATGTTAACAGCTAATTTCTCAGCAGAAACTCTACAAGCCAGAAGGGAGTGGCATGATATACTTAAAGTGATGAAAGGGAAGAACGTACAACAAGATTACTCTACCCCGGCAAGGATCTCATTCAGATTCAAAGGAGAAATCCAAAGGTTTACAGACAAGCAAAAGTTAAGAGAATTCAGCACCACCAAACCAGCTCTACAACAAACGCTAAAGGAACTTCTCTAAGTGGGACACACAAGAGAAGAAAAGGACCTACAAATACAAACCCAAAACATTAAGAAAATGGTCATAGGAACATACATATCGATAATTACCTTAAACGTGAGTGGATTAAATACTCCAACCAAAAGACACAGGCTTGCTGAATGGATACAAAAACAAGACCTTTATATACTGTCTACAAGAGACCCACTTCAGACCTAGGGACACATACAGACTGAAAGTGAGGGGATGGAAAAAGATATTCCATGCAAATGGAAATCAAAAGAAAGCTAGAGTAGCTATACTCATATCAGATAAAATAGACTTTAAAATAAAGAATGTTACAAGAGACAAAGAATGACACTACATAATGATCAAGGGATCAATCCAGGAAGATATAAGAGTTATAAATATATATGCACCCAAAATAGGAACACCTCAATACATAAGGCAACTGCTAACAGCTATAAAAGAGGAAATTGACAGTATCACAGTAATATTCGGGGATTTTAACACCTCACTTACTCCAAAGGACAGATCATCCAAAATGAAAATAAATAAGTAAACAGAAGCTTTAAATAACACAATAGACTACATACATTTAATTCATATTTATAAGACATTCCATCCAAAAACAGCCGATTACACTTTCCTCTCAAGTGTGCACGGAACATTCTCCAGGATAGATCACATCTTGGGTCACAGATCAAGCCTCAGTAAATTTAAGAATATTGAAAACATATTAAGCATCTTTTCTGACCACAACGTTATGAGATTAGAAATGAATTACAGGGGAAAAAAACGTAGAAAACACAAATACATGGAGCCTAAAAAATACGTTACTAAATAACCAAGAGATCACTGAAGAAATCAAAGAGGAAATCAAAAAATACCTAGAGACAAATGACAATGAAAACACAACGATCCAAAACCTATGGGATGCAGCAAAAGCAACAGTTCTAAGAGGGAAGTTTATAGCTATACAAGCCTACCTCAAGAAACACGAAAAATCTCAAGTAAACAATCTAACCGTACACCTAAAGGAACTAGAGAAAGATGAACAAAGAAAACACAAAGTTAGCAGAAGGAAAGAAATCATAAAGATCAGAGCAGAAATAAATGAAATAGAAACAAAGAAAACAATAGCAGAGATCAATAAAACTAAAAGCTGATTCTTTGAAAAGATAAACAAAATTGATAAACCATTAGCCAGACACATCAAGTAAAAGAGGACTCAAATCAATAAAATGAGAAATGAAAAAGGAGAAGTTACAACAGACACCGTAGAAATACAAAGCATCCTAAGAGACTACTACAAGCAACTCTATGCCAATAAAATGGACAACCTGGAAGAAATGGACAAATTCTTAGATAGATATAACCTTCCAAGACTGAACCAGGAAGAAATAGAAAATATGAACAGACCATCACAAGTAATGAAATTGAAACTGTGATTAAAAATGTTTCAACAAACTAAAGTCCAGGACCAGATGGCTTCACAGGTGATTTCTATCAAACATTTAGAGAGGAGCTAACACCCATCCTTCTCAAACTCTTCCAAAAAACTGCAGAGGAAGGAACACTCCCAAATTTATTCTATGAGGCCATCATCACCCTGATACCAAAACAGGACAAAGATACTACAAAAAAAGAAAATCACAGACCCATATCACTCATGAATATAGATGCAAAAATCCTCAATAAAATACTAGCAAACAGAATCCAACAACACATTAAAAGGGTCATACACCCTGATCAAGCGGGATTTATCACAGTGATGCAAGGATTTTTCAATATATGCAAATCAATCAATGTGATACACCATATTAACAAACTGAATAAAAACCATATTATCATCTCAATAGATGCAGAAAAAGCTTTTGACAAAACTGAACACCCATTTATGATAAAAACTCTCTAGAAAGTGGGCATAGAGGGAACCTACCTCAACATAATAAGGGCCATATATGAAAAACCCACAGCCTACATCATTCTCAATGGTGAAAAACTGAAAGCATTTCCTCGAAGATCAGGAACAAGACAAGGATGTCCACTCTCACCATTATTATTCAACATAGTTTTGGAAGTCCTAGCCACGCAATCAGAGAAAAATAAATAAAACTAATACAAATTGGAAAAGAAGTAAAACTGTCACTATTTGCAGATGACATAATACTATATAGAGTGAATCATAAAAATGTCACCAGAAAACTACTAGAGCTAATAAATGAATTTGGTCAAGTTGCAGGATACAAAATTAATGCACAAAAATCTCTTGCACTCCTATACACTAATGATGAAAAATCTGAAAGAGAAATTAAGGAAACACTCGCATTTACCACTGCATGAAAAAGAATAAAATACCTAGGAATAAACCTACCCAGGGAGACAAAAGACCTGTATGCAGAAAACTATAAGACACTGATGTAAGAAATTAAAGATGATGCCAACAGATGGAGATATATACCATATTCTTGGAATCGAAGAATCAACATTTTCAAAATGACTATACTAACCAAAACAATCTACAAATTCAATGAAATCCCTATCAAATTTCCAATGGCATTTGTTAAGGAACTAGAACAAAAAAAATCTTAAAATTTCTATGGAGACACAAAAGACTCTGAATAGCCAAATCAGTCTTGAGGGAAAAAAACGGAGCTAGATGAATCAGACTTCCTGACTTCAGACTATACTACAAAGCTACAGTAATCAAGACAATATGGTACTGGCACAAAAAGAGAGATATAGGTCAATGGAACAGGATAGAAAGCCCAGAGATAAACCCACGCATCTATGGTCAACTAATCTATGACAAAGGAGGCAAGGATATACAATGGAGAAAAGACAGTCTCTTCATTAAGTGGTGCTGGGAAAACTGGACAGCTACATGTAAAAGTATGAAATTAGAACACTCCCAACACCATACACAAAAATAAACTCAAAATGGATTTGAGACCTAAATGTAAGACTGGACACTATAAAACTCTTAGAGGAAAACATAGGAAGAGCACTCTTTGACATAAATCACAGCAAGCCCTTTTTTGATCCACCTGCTAGAGTAATGGAAATAAAAACAAAAATAAACAAATGGGACCTAATGAAACTTCAAAGCTTTTGCACAGCAAAGGAAACCATAAACAAGATGAAAAGACAACCCTCAGAATGGGAGAAAATATTTGCAAATGAATCAACGGACAAAGGATTAATCTCCAAAATTTACAAGAAGCTCATGCAGCTCAATAACAAAAAAACAAACAACCCAATCCAAAAATGGGCAGAAAATATATATAGACATTTCTCCAAAGAAGACATACAGATGGCCTAGAAGCAGATGAAAAGCTACTCAACATTACTAATTATTAGAGAAATGCAAATCAAAACTACAATGAGGTATCCCCTCACACCAGTTAGAATGGGCATCATCAGAAAATCTACAAACCACAAATGCTGGAGAGGGTGTGGAGGAAAGGGAATCCTCTTGCACTGCTGTTGGGAATGTAAATTGATACAGCCACTATGGAGAACATTATGGAGGTTCCTTAAAAAACTGAAAATAGAATTACCGTATGACCCAGCAATCCCACTACTGGGCATATACCCAGAGAAAACCATAATTCAAAAATACACATGCACCCCAATATTCTTGCAACACTGTTTACAATAGCCAGTCAGGGAAGCAACCTAAATGCCCATCGACAGACGAATGGATAAAGAATTTGTGGTACATACACACAATGGAATATTACTCAGCCATGAAAAGGAACGAACCTGAGTCATTTGTTGAGACGTGGATGGATCTAGAGACTGTCATACAGAATGAAGTAAGTCAGAAAGAGAAAAACAAATATCATATATTAACGCATATATGTGGAACCTAGAAAAATGGTACAGATGAACTGGTTTCCAGGGCAGAAGTTGACACACAGATGTAGATAACAAAAGTACGGACACCAAGGGGGAAAAACCACGGGGGGGTGGGGTGGAGATGGTGGTGTGCTGAATTGGACGATTGGGATTGACATGTATACACTGATGTGTATAAAATTGATGACTAATAAGAACCTGCTCTATAAAAAATAAAATTCAAAAATTAAAATAATAATAATAATACCTGCTTCTACTTTTTCAGAATCAAAAGATACATTTCCTATTAAGCCCATAGCACAGTGTTTTTTTAAGCTATGATTGACATATTGGCATTTATTATTCTATGCCCAGAACTATGTAGGCAACTAAAGATAAAAAGAGTTACAGGTTGAAGAAGGCTTTCTGCAAGAGAATGAGATTGCCTGGGATCCTCTGCTTTTGTTGCTTTGAGTGGGTAGATAATAAGGTAGCAATGGGTGTTGATGGGGAACAGGGAGGATGAAGCCTAGTAGGAAGACTGTGAAAAGGAAGAAGTATTGACTCCACCAGCTGCCTTTAAAAAGTAAAAGACTTTCCATGATTTTACATTCATTCAACCAACACCCAAACTACCTACTCACTTTTCTCATGGAAAAATTGGTCACGAAGGCATTTTGTTTTATCTTCCTCTCCTGTTGAGACTTGTTTTTCTCATCAAGACTGATGACCATTCTTACTCGATTTCACAGAGTAATAATGTGCCAATAGGTGAATGTGTTTGTGTTAGAGGAGGGGTGTTATTTGGCTAAAGCCCAAGGAGAAGCCCTGTGTTTCTGCCACTCTAAGAATGTTCCCAATGATAATAATGGACTTTGATCCAATGGGACCAAGTCTACATGATTTTCTGGTGCTAGGAGGCTACCCTTGCACCCTGAGCCACTTTGTCCTATCCTATTCATTTTCAGCTCCCAGACGGCCTGATTTCAAGCTTGTAATCCACACTATGCTGATGTTCCCAGTTTCCTCCACCTCCGAGACAGACAGCAAGATGGAGCTCATTGTGCTCTGGCCCAGGCTACCCAGTAAAGCGGTTCCATGTGTGGAGACAATGCCTGACATGCCCCGTTGGCTGCAGGTTGTTCCAACTCTGTAGGGACACTAAAAGAATGTATCAACAGACTTGCCCAGGTATCTAAAACACATTTGCAAAATGTCAAGTGACCCTTGATGACCAGTCTGCTGATTAACCGCAGCGTCCCAGGGGTCCTTGGAGGGGAGAAGCTGAAGCCAAGTTTTCAGTGTGTATTCACCTCTCCACTGAGTCAGAAAGCTCACTGCCAAGCTGGAGCAGCAGTAGAACATGTAACTGGTCAGAACAAATGCAGTTTCCCAATCACAGTCTTCTGCCAAGATTCTGTTTCAAATTCTCTATTCTCAGAGGAACAGCCTGGGAATTTGGAAGTTCTTCACAGAAGTTTCTGCACGAGCTCCTCCCTCCTCATTTCTACCACCTCAAGCCTCATGCTGGCCATGAGACATCTTAGTTGCATCAGCTTACTTCCATCTTTGTAGGTTCTCCCTCCTTTCACATCAGTCTGCACTCAGTAGCAGAATCACTTCTACTAGGATTTGTCTCCCACCTTGGAACCTGCAGTAATACTTGCTCATGATGTAGAGTTGGTATTAAGCCAACAAGCATGATTCTCAACCATTTGCCACCCAATTACAGTCAGTTTACATGGCGAGATATACAAAGTTAAGATGACACTATAGGCCCTTCTTGAACTGGAACACTTGTTTACACTATGAGTAGGTCCAAGGACCTCACCAAAATCAGACTAAGGGATATTTTGGGCTTCTTTTTCCTGGGCATTTCCAGGAAAGGGGTAGCTCCCATAGATGCATGGGAGATAGACTATAGAATTCAAGAGAGATTGTGAATCCCAAGGGAGAAAGTTGAAATAAAGAGAACACACCAAATAGAAGCCCAAGCTTTTAACCCTTCTGTTCCTTTCATTAAATGTGTCACTCCTTAACTCCACCATGGAGGTCCAGCATAATCACTGACAAGGTGGCTGTTTTTTGTCATCAGACAAAAGAATTGTCTTTACAATTAAGAACTTCTGAAGTGATAAATGAGAAATTGTACATGAAGCAAGTTTAACAAATATTCTGTAAAAGAAAAAAAAAGAAATATAGAAAATTTGGATGGCCACTTGTATCTCTTAATTCATGTATCTTGGTCAGCTTCTCCACGAGTTTACCTAATTGTTTATGTACTTTATATTTCTTATAGTGTACATTTACAAATGTGAAAAAAGTCATTGACATCCTGGCTTCTTCACGTGGTTATTGTTCTGTGCATACATGCCCTGGTGTTTCTGTGTGTTCAAAATGCATCTTATAAGGACACCAGTCAGACTGGATTAAGGTCTGCTCTATTGGCCTCATTTTAACTCAATCACCTTTTTAAAGGCCCTCTCAAGACTTCCCTGGTGGCACAGTGGTTAAGAATCTGCCTGACAATGCAGGGGATACAGGTTCGAGCCCTGGTCTGGGAAGATCCCTCTTGCCGCAGAGCAACTAAACCCATGCGCCACAACTACTGAGCCTGCACTCTAGAGCCTGAAAGCCACAACTACTGAGCCCATGTGCCACAACGACTGAAGCCCATGCGCCTTGAGCCCGTGCTTCACAACAAGAGAAGCCATCGCTGTTAGAAGCCTGTACAACACAACAAAGAGTAGCCCCTGCTCACCACAACTAAGAAAGCCAGTATGCAGCAGTGAAACCCAACGCAGCCAAAAATAAATAAATTAATTAATTAAAAACATTAAATAAAAAAATAAAGGCCCTCTCTCCAAGTACAGTCACACTCTGAGGTATTGGGGGCTAGGACTTTGATAAATGAATATGAGGGGACATAATTCAGTCCATAATGATACTATATGGTAATTATCTGTTTACACAATACTTCTAAGTGCATACTAATGCCTTTTTTAATAAATATATCTCCTGCACTCAGCACAGCATATAGTAGGATTGATGAACTTTTGATAAATGTATGGGTGAATGTACATATGCCTAACCCCACAGTGGTCAGTAAGGAAAGTTTTTGTTTTTTTTAATTTTATTTATTTATTTTTGGCTGCGTTGGGTCTTTGTTGCGGTATGCAGGTTTTCTCTAGATGCAGCGAGCAGGGGCTACTCTTTGTTGCAGTGCACGGGCTTCTCACTGTGGTGGCTTCTCTTGTTGCGGAGCACGGGCTCTAGGTGCACGGGATTCAGTAGTTGTGGCATGCGGGCTCAGTAGTTGTGGCACACATGCTTCGTTGCTCTGTGGCATGTTGGATCTTCCTGGACCAGGGCTCGAACCCGTGTCCCCTGCATTGGCAGGCAGATTCTTAACCACTGCACCACCAGGGAAGCCCAGTAAGGGAAGTTTATTGATTTGCCTGGTTTTAGGTGGAAGAAAAAAACCTATATTAAGCATTAACTTAAAGATCCTTGAAAGTTGCTCAGAAACTCTTTAGGATGGCATCTTTGTCTCCAAAATCAAAGATCCCTGAAGTTATGGCTAATGGGATTAAAGCTGCCAATTTTCTGCCATGTCATATTATATTCACTTCATGCTTCACACTCACTTCCATGTAGATTACAGTATCAGAACTGTTTAAAGAGTTAACAAGTGGAACAGGCAGGAGCTTGGGAGTCCAGAGTAAGACCAAATGAAGTATTTAGTGAGAGGCTGGAGAAGACTGGTTACTAAATGGATCAGCTGTCTTGATGTCAAGGAGACCAAATGAGATGAAAGAAATTGGCCAGAACATAGAACCATCTGGATGGCAAATGAAAAATCAGTCATTTTCCCAGATGTTTGGTCTACACAAAACCTCACTCCCCAATATCTGAAAGCATTCAAAAGGGTGGATGGATGCTTCATCTTTCTCCTGAGTTTCTCTTGTGTGATGAGGCAGTCAAGCCTCAGACTCCCAGTAAGCACAGGGCTGGAAAAACAGTGATTTCCTAATGCCAAATGATCACAGCTGCCAACAGGGCAAGGTTTTGTGTATATCCTATGGCATTTCCAGGATATGGACAATAGCCTTAGAAGCAGTAGTAAAAGATGTGTGATGAGACATATGTGCCTGCCTGTGTACTACATACATCTGAATATGTATCATCAAGTGTCATGTAGGACTGGAAATAGATCCATGGCAGAGGTTGAACTCCACAAAGCAGCCTATCCTTTTGGGATAGAGAAACTTGGTAAAAAAGAGTATGTCACGTTCCAAGGAAATAAAACAGCTTCCTGGACTCACTGTAGAGAATGAGCATGTGAAAGAAGTTCTGAGGACCCAGTAGGAAAGGAGCAGGATGTTTCACAGATATGGCTTTCATCTTGCCCTCCTTTGAAGGCAAAACTTTTTATGTGGTATCTTTGAAGGTTAGCGGTTTGGGAATTTAAGGAGCATTCTTTAAGTGACTTGACTATTGAATACAGGAGAGAGTAAAAAGAGATGAGGTATAATTACTCTGTGGTGACAGTATTAAATACCACACATAGGACTGTGCTACCTCATCACAGCATAGACGTCTTTCCCACATTAAAATACTGCATGATAAGTGATATGAAAGTGATAATCACAGAAAACAATTAGGGTGCATGCAGGGTCATTAAACCAGGATGAAGTGGTCCCCGAAGAATGTAACAGCTAGGCGAAAATCTGAATCACAGTAGCGTTAGCTAACCCTTATTAAGCCAGACACAGTTCTACATGAGTTACATATATTACCTAAATTGGTTAATGAATACTTTCATAATCCCTTGAGGTAGGGACTGTAATTTATTCCTAGATTATAGTGAGTCAGTGGATAAAGGCCATTTTCTAAAGAGATCATCGGTTTTGTAGAGGCTCAGAGGCGAGTGAGTAGTTCAGTGTGGCTAAAAGGCTGGAGAATTAAGCAGATGCTAAAATATGAATGGTCCCATAAAGCCTTTTAAGGAGTTTTGACTTTATTTCCAGAGTAGTGTTAAACAGAATGTTTTGAGAGACCCAGACAGGCTAGACTCAATGAGACCCAACCTGGGAAGTTGGTCCTTGTCCCAAACTGAGGCATGTTAACAAGAGGAAGTTTAGGAATGGATTGTTTCATCCTTTGCTAAAGTTCATTTATTTTCCATAAAGCAAGAGTGAATGCCCTTATTCTAGGTGGTGAAGTCGAACGAGCTTTAGTCTCGTCTTTCTTAAATGAGATGTACCAGATACTTAGCAAGGAGGCCGGGAAGCCACAGGTGGAATTACTGGCACCAGAAGACCAGTACTCTGTCTTAGAAATGGGGTTCCCTCAAAATTTTGAGGTTGCCCAACCACTGCTTCCCTGGAAAAGCCTGAATCTGGTCATTAAAAAGTAAACAGCATCCTTGCTGCAGCTGATACATGGGATGTTTGTCTTCATGATAATTCTTATCCCTGGTGTGAGGTCAAAGGTACCAACAATTGTGGAAAATTATAGAAGGAAATAGAGCACTTCGGCAGCATTTGGAAAGCCATTACAATAGGCAGGCAAAATTCCTAAGTACTTGTTATCAAGTAAGATTAAAAGCAAGGATAAAATTTATTCAATTGACATTATCAAGCTAAGTAGTGTTCCATCCTGTTTGCAGTTTTTAATTGTGAAGTGAACCACAACTCAAAATATCTGATTGCACTCTAGGAAAATGGTTCTCCAAAAGAGTAGAAGTATACATGGAGCGGGGGAAAGGGGAGAGAGAGAGAGAGAGAGAGAGAGAGAGAGAGAGAGAGAGAGAGAGAGAGAGAGAGAGAGAGAGAATATATTGAGAGACAGAACGCTTTATTGCCTCGTAGCACAAAAACTATCTTTCATTCAAAACAGATGAGAATAAACAAGAAGTAATGCTTCTATCGATCCACTCAGCTTCCTGCCTTCAGGGTATTATTCCACAGACAAACGGTAAAAAAATGGAGACACTTTAATCTTTCTCACACCTCAGGAGCTTCGTTTCTATACACTGACTTTTGAGTACTAATGGCTACATCTGGTTTCTGAGCAAATGAAGCAGCTTCCTTAGCCTCCAGTTAGAACAGGCACACACATCTGTCCTCGATTGACACACACTCAGCTAAAATGTTGCAGCACTGGCTGGCCTTTTGTCATTGTTCTCTTGACAGCAAAATCACTATCATCTGGCTCAGTTCGATCAAAGAAGGACACGCATTTGATATAAGGGCTGTTGCTTCACAGCATCACACTTCGTTATTATTACCTCTTTGGCAACATGGCATGGAGATGAAAAATAGGCATCTTTGATATGCAACAGAAACAATGACCAGACCTACAGACTGAACTTGACTGTTTGCCTGGTAGGTTCTTTCAAAATGCTGCTTCCGCAGTTCCTCCATTCTGTTGCAGGTTGCTTCAGATGTTGGTTTTGAGGAAACCTTGAGGTGTGAGCCAAAAACAACAAGAGAATGATTGTTGATACATCTGCTCCAATACAGAAATGAGGATGTACCAAATAAGGAGGCAGTTTATCTGCAGATCCCAGTATGCCAAAGAGTAGGGCTTGTTTCAGGCTGTCCTAATCTCTGTCCCTAATCAAAGACCTCTGTTTCAGAAATGTTGGCTACCACAGTTTGTTCACACATACTATTACTTTTCAGGCTGGCAAGTTGAGAGGTCATTTTACAATGTGAGAAAGCTGAGGGCAGAAAGGATGACTGCTATGGGTAAGGTCAAGTTGTTTAGGTTCTACTGTAAGCCGGATGCCACTCAATAGGGCATTTCCCAATCTTTTCATTTTTGGTTACACTTATAGATCAAAATTTGCCTTAGTCACCTGAGTATGGAAAATGGAAATAATTCTAATAAAAATAAATATGGGAAA
>NW_006777506.1:1585884-1602922 GCF_000442215.2 Lipotes vexillifer
GTGTGGACATATAGAATAGAATAAGAAATAGAGACTATAAAATATGGAGAATAAAGTAAGAAAGAGATAAAGAAAAAGAAGAAATAGGGTGCTTGTTGCAGATTGAATTTTGTCCCTCAAAAATATAATGTTGAAGTCCTAACTCTTTGTACCTGTGAAAGTGACCTTATTTGAAAATAGGGGTTTTGCAGATGCAATTAAGTTAAAATGAGGTCATTAGGGTGGGCTCTAATCCGGTGACTGGTGTTTTTATAAGAAGAGGAAAGTGCCATGTGAAGAGACAGACACACAGGGAGAAGGGCAAAGGATTACAGAGATTGCAGTGATACAGCTGCAAGTCAATGAACAAAAAGAATTGACAGCCACCAACAGTAGCCAGGAAGAGGCAAGGAAATGTCCTCCCCTACAGGTTTTAGAGCCCTTTTCGACACCTGGATTTGGGACTGCAAGCCTCCAGAACTGTGAAAGAATGAATTCCTGTTGTTTTGTCACCCAGTTTGTGGTCCTTTCTTTTAGCAGCCCTGGGAGACTAATCTGGGGCACACGAGGAGAAGCCTGCACCTGACGTCATCCAACTGTACCCTGATGTGAAGTAGAATTAAGGAGCTTCACTCCTCAGCTCAAAGGCCTAACGTGGTCAGTATCTTTACCCTTTGGAAAATCAAAACAATCTTTGCTTATGTGCAGCTTTTCAGCATCTCTCTACTTCTTCACAGTGGGACAGAGATCTCTGAAGCCAACGTGATTTCATTTGCCAGTTGTGTCAGTAGCCTAGGATTTAACCTTCCAGTTCTAGAGACTGGAACACATTGAAGGCAGCCAGGTGAATCTCAACCCATGCTTACACTGTAGTGTCATCCCGACAATGTTCTATCTTCTTCAAACTGAAGTTTAATCTTATCAACAGACAGAGCCGAAACCAATTAGATCTGGAGAAGTTCCATTTCCCCAAGCTAACCATGTGTACTTCTGTCAGTTCTTTGCCGAAAACACACCTCTGCCTATCTGGTGGGGTATCTTGCATAGTGTGTAGTACTGCTGGTACACACAGTACCTTATTCAGTCCTTCCCCCAAAAGACAAAGTAAAAAGGACTCACCTCTTGCCATCCTCCTATCTGGGACTTTACATAGGGCACAAGTGACACAAAGCAACCCAGTGGGGAAGGGGTGGTTGGATTTTTCGAGGCAACTTTGCATTTATGCTTTGTCAACTGCTACATCCTGCTGCTTTTTTTCTGCTAAGGTGTGATTACTATACCTCTTCCTTCTTGCTTCTGATTTTTCTTCATCATAAATAGTTGTTTCTTTTACATACTTTTAAAGTGTATCTTTGTCACCTAAGAATGATTTCTATAAGTGGAATTGCTGTGTCAAAAATCATGATAACGCCTGAGGTTTCAGAGAAAATCTCCAAATTGTTCTGAGAACAAAGTATACCAATTTACACTCCCAGGTGGAAAACATTTGATTTTGTCAACTTTGAAATACATTTTTACTCTTATAAAATTATAAGCTGTACATTTTATGGTAAACTTACCTATTTGTAAATCTACCTATAAACTATAAACCAGACAAGGATAATTTTATAGCCAATGTGTTTCTTCAACTCTAATTCTTATTTGAGTTCTCTTTTAAGATCCTGTGGTTTTTTCTATTTGCCAGTGTACCTCAGCATCTGTCCAACAGGTAACACATAGTTACGTGCATAATAAAAATTTAAATAAATGAATATGAATTAACGTCTGAATGAGAGACCAGTTTGAGGAAAAGAAATAAGAAACATTGCAGAGAACATTATCAGTGTTTTTTTTCACAACAGAAATGTCCTTAGTAAGTAATAGGACAAACAATTCAAAAGAAGAAAGAGTACACTATGAAAATTTTCCAAATATTATTCTTCTTTAATCTTTACTTTTGAATGAGTGATTTGTTAGTATTATCAACAAAGTACAAACAAAACCACAAACAACAGATACAGTGAAAAGTAAGTTTTCTTCCCATGTCTATGCCTGAATCTCCTACTTCCCTTCCCAGAGGCAACTATGATTACAGCCAAACAACATTTTTAAGTGCTATTAATTAACTAAGAGGCATTCCCCAAATTCCATCCATCAATGGACACCATTCCTATAGATAAAAGCATGCTTTGCAAAGCATTCCACAATTTTTGTTTTTACCCTTGGATGAAGACACAGTGTGGAGAGCTCTGCTATGATGAGTGACATCTGGAGACCAACATTACTTCTCACATGACCCTGGGAAAAGAAGTAAACATCTGTGGACTGTCTGCCTTGCCTTCAAAGAGGGTGTGAGCACATATGTGTGTTCTAAGAGTGACATCCACTGGTGTATAATCATAACTGCATGTGTCAGGGCTTCGAAGATATGCAAACAGGAAATCCTTAACTTAAACATTATATCAGGCATGGTGCTTCTCAGACATCCATCCATGGAATTCTCCTAAGTTTCCAAACATAGCAACCAGCTTTACTTACTTTGAATCTCAGAAGAGAAGATATAATAACCACCAGGTCTAGACGTGCTGCATCAACAATAAAGATGTGCTTCTGGACATTCATTCATTTGTCTCACATATAATACTGAGCATGAACTACATGCCTGTAACTGAATGTCACACAGTGCTAGGAACAATGATGAAAAAGATGCAGCCATATCCTCAAGGGCATCTTCAAATTGGGGAAAAAAAAGATGCACTGGACATGGAAATACATGGCAAGTCATGCATTCATCTGTGACCTTGTTTTGTCTTGATATATTATTTTAATTTAGCCCTCATAACAATTCTAGAATAAGCAGAATTTTATGTATGGGAAACTCAAGGCTCAGAGAGGTTAAGTGACCTGCCCACAGTTACACAACAATAAAAGTCTGAATCCAGTTTGGCTTGATTCCAAAACCCAAGCTTTGACTACCACCCAATGCAATCCATCAGCTTAGCTTATAAACCAAAGACAAAGCATACTGTTTATTCCAGGCTTTCTAGCCTGTATCTTATTTTATGTTATAAAAGGATGTATCTATCATAGATTCAGTAGAGAATTTCTATTCCTATAAAATTATCCCTCCATAAAACTATTATCAGACATAGTAAGATTATAAATATATAGGAAAAGAAATCTTGAAAGTCATCAAAGTTGGTAAGCCATTTTCTTCTTTATGTTCAGATCCTTGTTAAATTTCCTTCCAGCTCACCTATTAGCAGTCTAGTTGCATCAATATGGGTCCTTAGTTTGTAACTCCTTGTGAGCTACATTTTTCAAGGGAAAGAAATTCTGGCTTATATGCTCTTGGGCACCAAAACAAATCCCAGTTGTATCAGTCATGGTTTGATCAGAGAAGCAAAATCACTAGAAAGTTATGCATGTAATAGGAGATTACATTGTAGAGATTTGATCTCACAAAATTATGGGAGCTGGTTAAATAGTTTACTTTCTGCTGTTGTTTCTATATCTCTTGCTGGGCCTGAGGGCAGCAGGGCAAGAAATCAGGAAGGAAGAAAGTTGGTTGTGAAATGATGGAGAGCAATGACAAATTGGAACCCATAGGACAAGCTGGAAACCATGTTGGTCTCTTACAGGCTCCAAGTCTCCAACTTCAAGGATGCGATAACCTACAGGAGGAGCTGGCACTCTTCATAATGGAGCTAGACATGCATTTTCCCAGGAGTAGGAGCTGAAGCATGAGTGATGGGAGCTGGAGGTGTTCAGCTGTTGTCCCATGTCGACAAGACAAGCCAACAGATCCAGAACTATGTGTGCAAGCTGCACCTACTGTCTGAGTGTAAAAAGAATGCGGCTGCTGCTTATTTACACCTTCCAAATCACATGCAAGGTGTTTCTTATGACCCACCCTAGCCTAAAACTATGGAAAATACTGGGAAACCTAGTTCCAACTTAGGTTAAGTTGACACAAGACAATGCAAAGCACAATACACAATTATTTTGCACAATGTCTTATGTAAATATGAGTTATTTCTGTCTCTAAAGCATTACTAAGGCTGATCTTTGGCTTACTTAACTAAATTATATGTCAATTCCAATCTGATGGCCAGATAATAACTAAGAAAATAGGCTCCCAGTCATGAGGAGTAACAGCATAAATACTGTGTTTGACCTAATGAAAGTAGCCTGTAGGAATCAAGAAAATGGAAAATGGACATAAAAGCTATAAACAACAAGGTCCTACTGTATAGCACAGTTATCCTGTGATAAACCATAATGGAAAAGAATATGAAAAATAATGTATATGTATGTATAACTGAATCACTTTGCTATACAGCAGAAATTAACACAACATTGAAAATCAACTATACTTCAATAAAATTTTAAAAAGCCATATGCATTCTGAGAAAAACCAACATTCTTAAACAATCTCAATATCCACTTGAATTCCTTCTATGTCATCATCCCCAGGAAGCAAGTATCACTTTGGTGAAAGCAGCAGGAGCCCCATGTCAGAGACCCAGGATTTTTAATACAAACATTGACGACATGAGATTCAGTCTGCTCATGACTTTATGCAGCTGGAATCTGAGACTACACCCTCCAATTACACATAGTGTGATTCTGTATACATGGCAGCTGCCCACAGAGCTTCCCACCCGCCCCACTTTGGCATTACTGAAATAACAACCAAAGCTTATGATCCTGGAGGCTTCAGAAGTTCTTCAAGGGGATGCTGCTCAACAGGGTTGCATTTAGGACAGGCTCTAACAGCAGTGGAATGTGTCTCTGGTCCTTACAATGCAGTCTCACATTCAACCATTTCCAAAACCTCTCCAGACTTGATGGATTGAACAGCAATGCTTAATTGATTAACCAAAAGCAGCTTAATTTTGATAAAGATAACAATCCACGCAAAATGGATTAATGCAGTTTAGCATGGAATTAAATGCTAGCTACAGTCTTCTCTACTAATAGACAATTAAAATTGTGAGTTTACTGAATTCTTATTATATTTGATTTATAATGTCAGCTTTCAGAATAAAGCACATGACAGATCAAAAACTAGTCTCCGCTTGCAAATAGGTGACTAAGGTAACCAGATATCATATATTTTTTTTATTGATGTATAGCTGATTTTGAATGCTGTGCCAATCTCTGCTGTACAGCAAAGTGACTGAGTTATACACATATATATGTTCTTTTCTCGTATACTTTTCCATTATGGCTTATCACAGGATATTGAATATAGTTCCCTGTGCCATACATTAGGACCTTGTTGTTTATCTGTTCTAAATGTAATAGTTTGCATCTACCAACCCCAAACTCCCAATCCTTCCCTCCCCCACTGCCCCTTGGTAACCACAAGTCTGTTCTCTATGCCTATGAGTATGTTTCTGTTTTGTAGATAGGTTCATTTGTGTCATATTTTAGATTCCACATATAAGTGATCCAGATATCACACTTTTTTTTTTTTTTTTTGGCTTTGTTGGGTCTTCATTGTGGTACACGGGCTTCTCATTGCAGTGGCTTCTCTTGTTGCGGTGAGCGGGCTCTAGGCATGTGGGCTTCAGTAGTTGTGGCACGCAGGCTCAGTAGTTGTGGCTTGCGGGCTCTAGAGCACAGGCTCAGTAGTTGTGGCACACAGGCTTAGGTGTTCCGCAGCATGTGGGATCTTCCTGGACTAGGGATCAAACCCATGTCCCCTGAATTGGCAGGCGCATTCTTAACCCCTGGGCCACCAGGGAAGTCCCCAGATATCATACTTTTAAGTACTCTATGCTTAAGTGAGTAGGAGACCTAAAAGTACCAAAGGAAAATCTGTTAAATCTCATTAAGATACATTGAAACCTGCCATAGGTTGTGAATTATCATGACTTAATTAGGCTGCTGGCAATAATTGCCTTTTGAATACTCCAAGTTGAGACACTCTGGATATTTGACCTTTATGAGCTAATTATAATTGCTTTGGAATCTGATCAGAGTATTGAGTTCAGTTATTTTTAGAATTCAAATATAGAGTATATGCACAATATATGAGACTAAATAAATCAGTATTTTGCATTCCATATTGAAAACTAATACCAGGGAAAATAAATTCTTAAAAATAAAACAATTATTTAGCATAAGCAGTTTGGTATGAAGGGATTATTAAATACCAGAATGCTGAACATGAAAATACAAGGTATTGCTGTATTTGGTCAACAGAAATTTCTTCACAGCAAGTCTGTGCTTGCATGACAAACAAAAAGAACAGTCTTCCAGTGAAATTATAGTAAAAAGAAAGCATATTGCATGAATAATGCTAGAGAATTGATCAAAACTCATGCCTTCATGCCTAAAAGGCATTAAAAATGTGGGGACTCAGAATAAGAAAGCCCTAAAATAAATGAGCACCCAATCCAAAACATTGGAGAATCCAAGAGAGGAGCCCAGAAAAATGATATTATGGGAGATTCCAAATCAAGAAGAGTCAATGCATGTATGCTGTAGGTGTCCTTGTAGATTCATTTAATGGTGGGTGGCTTAGATTCCCCTTGGGAGGTGAATACAAAATTGTTCACAAATAGCACAGATCTAAGTAGAGCCTTGCTGCTTATCTCTGCTGAGAAAGATCTATATGAACAAGACTTTCCTCTGACCGGCTCAATGGGACATAGCTGTGTTCACGTTTGTTATTTTATAAATTTATTTATTTATTTATTTTTGGCTGAGTTGGGTCTTTGCTGCTGCGCACAGGCCTTCTCTAGTTGCAGCAAGCAGGGGCTACTCTTCGTTGTGGTGGGCAGGCTTCTCATTGCGGTGGCTTCTCTTGTGGAGCACAGGATCTAGGTGTGCAGGCTTCAGTAGTTGTGGCTCGTGAGCTCCAGAGCTCAGGCTCAGTAGTTGTGGCGCATGGGCTTAGTTGCTCTGTGGCATGTGGGATCATCCCAGACCAGGGCTTGAACCCATGTTCCCTGCATTGGCAGGCAGATTCTTAACCACTGCACCACCAAGGAAGCCCCTGTGTTTATGATTATTTAAACCACACTTTGTGGTTTGGATAGAGGAAGTGGAACTCATATTTACTAAGTGCTTAGTCTATGCCAGCACCAAGTTATGTATTTGTCTCACAGCTTTCTTATAAGAAAGTTATATATTTTTAAATCATTATCTCTGTTTACTTGTGAGGAAGTTGAAGCTCAAAGAAGGGGAATAACAGCAACCTAAGTGTCCATCAACAGATGAATGGAGAGAGCAGAGAGCAGAAGCAAGAAGAACTACAATCCTGATGCCTGTGGAACAAACACCACATTCACAGAAAGAAAGACAAGATGAAAAGGCAGAGGGCTGTGTACCAGATGAAGGAACAAGATAAAACCCCAGAAAAACAACTTAATGAAGTGGAGATAGGCAACCTTCCAGAAAAATAATTCAGAATACTGATAGTGAAGATGATTCAGGACTTCAAAAAAACAATGAAGGCAAAGATCGAGAAGATGCAAGAAATGTTGAACAAAGACCTAGAAGAATTAAAGAACAAACAAACAGAGATGAACAACACAATAACTGAAATGAAAACTACACTAGAAGGAATCAATAGCAGAATAACTGAGGCAGAAAAACGGATAAGTGACCTGCAAGACAGAATGGTGGAATTCACTGCTGCAAAACACAATAAAGAAAAAAGAATGAAAAGAAATGAAGACAGCCTAAGAGACCTCTGGGACAACATTAAACGCAACAACATTCGCACTATAGGGGTCCCAGAAGGAAAAGAGAGAGAGAAAGGACCAGAGAAAATATTTGAAGAGATTATAGTCAAAAACTTCTCTAACATGGGAAAGGAAATAGCCACCCAAGTCCAGGAAGCACAGAGAGCCCCATACAGGATAAACCCAAGGAGAAACATGGCAAGAGACATAGTAATAAAATTGGCAAAAATTAAAGACAAAGAAAAATTATTGAAAGCAGCAAGAGAAAAATGACAAATAACATACAAGGGAACTCCCATAAGGTCAACAGCTGATTTCTCAGCAGAAACTCTACAAGCCAGAAGGGAGTGGCATGATATACTTAAAGTGATGAAAGGGAAGAACCTACAACCAAGATTACTCTACCTGGCAAGGATCTCATTCAGATTCAATGGAGAAATCCAAAGGTTTACAGACAAGCAAAAGTTAAGAGAATTCAGCACCACCAAACAAGCTCTACAACAAATGCTAAAGGAACTTCTCTAAGTGGGAAACACAAGAAAGGAAAAGGATCTACAAAAACAAACCCAAAGCAATTAAGAAAATGGTCATAGGAACATACATATTGATAATTACCTTAAACCTGAATGGATTAAATGCTCCAACCAAAAGACACAGGCTAGCTTAATGGATACAAAAACAAGATCCATATATATGCTGTCTACAAGAGACCCACTTCAGACCTAGGGACACATACAGACTGAAAGTCAGAGGATGGAAAAAGATATTCCATGCAAAGGGATGCAAGGGAAAGCTGGAATAGCTATACTCATCACAGATAAAACAGACTTTAAAATAAAGAATGTTACAAGAGACAAGGAAGGACACTACGTAATGATCAAAGGATCAATCCAAGAAGAAGATATAACAATTATAAATATATATGCACCCAACATAGGAGCACCTCAATACATAAGGCAACTACTAACAGCTATAAAAGAGGAAATCGACAGTAACACAGTAATAGTGGGGGACTTTAATACCTCAGTTACACCAAAGGACAGATCATCCAAAATGAAAATAAATAAGGAAACAGAAGCTTTAAATGACAAAATAGACCAGATAGATTTAATTGATATTCATAGGACATTCCATCCAAAACAGCAGATTACACTTTCTGCTCAAGTGCACACAGAACATTCTCCAGGATAGATCACATCTTGGGGTTACAAATCAAGCCTCAGTAAATTTAAGAATATTGAAATTATATCAAGCATCTTTCTTGACCACAATGCTATGAGATTAGAAATCAATTACAGGGGAAAAAAATGAGGAGGCTAAACACATGGAGGCTAAACAATACACTGCTAAATAACCAAGAGATCACTGAAGAAATCAAAGAGGAAACCAAAAAATACCTAGAGACAAATGACAATGAAAACAACAATGATCCAAAAACTATGAGATGCAGCAAAAGCAGTTCTAAGAGGGAAGTTTATAGCTATACAAACCTACCTCAAGAAACAAGAAAAATCTCAAATAAACAATCTAACCTTACACCTAAAGGGACTAGAGAAAGAAGAACAAACAAAACCCAAAGTTAGAAGAAGGAAAGAAATCATAAAGATCAGAGCAGAAATAAATGAAATAGAAACAAAGAAAACAATAGCAAAGATCAATAAAACTAAAAGCTGGTTCTTTGAAAAGATAAACAAAATTGATAAACCATTAGCCAGACTCATCAAGAAAAAGAGGGAGAGGACTCAAATTAGTAAAATTAGAAATGAAAAAGGAGAAGTTACAACAGACACTGCAGAAATATGAAGCATCTTAAGAGACTACTACAAGCGACTCTATGCCAATAAAATGGACAACCTGGAAGAAATGGACAAATTCTTAGAAAGGTATAAACTTCCAAGACTGCACCAGGAAGAAACAGAAAATATGACAGCCCAATCACAAGTAATGAATTTGAAACTGTGATTAAAAATGTTCCAACAAACAAAAGTCCAGGACCAGATGGCTTCACAGGTGAATTCTATCAAACAGTTAGAGAAGAGCTAACCCCATCCTTCTCAAACTCTTCCAAAAACTGCGGAGGAAGGAACACTCCCAAACTCATTCTATGAGGCCATCATCATCCTGATACCAAAACCAGACAAAGATACTACAAAAAAAGAAAATTACAGACCAGTATCACTGATGAATATAGATGCAAAAATCCTCAACAAAATACTAGCAAACAGAATCCAACAACACATTAAAAGGATCATACACCATGATCAAGGGGGATTTATCCCAGGGATGCAAGGATTATTCAATATATGCAAATCAATCAATGGGATACACCATATTAACAAACTGAAGAATAAAAACCATGTAACCATCTCAATAGATGCAGAAAAAGCTTTTGACAAAATTCAACACCCATTTATGATAAAAACTCTCCAGAAAGTGGGCATAGAGGGAAGCTACCACAACACAATAAAGGCCATATATGACAAACCCACAGCAAACATCATTCTCAATGGTGAAAAACTGAAAACATTTCCACTAAGATCAGGAATAATACAAGGATGTCCACTCTCATCACTATTATTCAACACAGCTTTAGAAGTCCAAGCCACGGCAATCAGAGAAGCAAAAGAAATAAAAGGAATACAAATTGGAAAAGAAGAAGTAAAACTGTCCCTGTCTGCAGATGACATGATACTATACATAGAGAATCCTAAAGATGCCACCTGAAAACTACTAGAGTTAATCAATGAATTTGGTAAAGTTTCAGGTACAAAATTAATGCACAGAAATCTCTTGCATTCCTATACACTAATGATGAAAAATCTGAAAGAGAAATTAAGGAAACACTCCCATTTACTATTGCAACCAAAAGAATAAAATACCTAGGAATAAACCTACCTAGGGAAACAATAGACCTGTATGCGGCAATCTATAAGACACTGATGAAAGAAATTAAAGATGATTCCAACAGATGGAGTGATATACCACGTTCTTGGATTGGAAGAATCAGTATTGTGAAAATGACTATACTACCCAAAACAATCTACAGATTCAATGCAATCCCTATCCAATTAACAATGGCATTTTTTACGGAACTAGAACAAATCATCTCAAAATTTGTATGGAGACACAAAAGACCCTGAATAGCCAAAGCTGTCTTGAGGGAAAAAAACGGAGCTGGAGGAATCAGACTACCTGACTTCAGACTATACTACAAAGCTAGAATAATCAGACAATATGGTACTGGCACAAAAACAGAAACATAGATCAATGGAAAAAGATAGACAGCCCAGTGATAAACCCACGCACCTATGGTCAACTAATCTATGACAAAGGAGGCAAGGATATCCAATGGAGAAAAGACAGTCTCTTCAATAAGTGATGCTGGGAAAACTGGAAAGCTACATGTAAAAGAATGAAATTAGAACACTCCTTAACACCATACACAAAAATAAACTCAAAATGGATTCGAGACCTAAATGTAACACCGGACACTATAAAACTCTTTGAGGAAAACATAGGAAGAACACTCTTTGACATAAATCACAGTAAGATCTTTTTTGATCCACCTGCTAGAGTAATGGAAATAAAAACAAAAATAAACAAATGGGACCTAATGAAACTTCAAAGCTTTTGCACAGCAAAGGAAACCATAGACAAGACGAAAAGACAGCCCTCAGAATGGGAGAAAATATTTGCAAATGAATCAATGGACAAAGGATTAATCTCCAAAATATATAAACAGCTCATGCAGCTCCATATTAAAAAAACAAACGACCCAATCCAAAAAATGGGCAGAAGCCCTAAATAGACATTTCTCCAAAGAAGACATACAGATGGCCAAGAAGCACATGAAAAGCTGCTCAACATCACTAATTATTAGAGAAATGCAAATCAAAACCACAATGAGGTATCACCTCACATCAATTAGAATAGGAATCATCAGAAAATCTACAAAGAACAAATGATGGAGAGGGTGTGGAGAAAAGGGAACCCTCTTGCACTGTTGGTGGGAATGTAAATTGATACAGCCACTATGGAGAACAGTATGGAGGTTCCTTAAGAAAGTAAAAATAGAATTACCATATGATCCAGCAATCCCACTACTGGGCATATACCCAGAGAAAACCATAATTCAAAAATACACATCATATGCACCCCAATGTTCACTGCAGCACTATTTACAATAGGCAGTTCATGGAAACAACCTAAATGCCCATCGACAGATGAATGGATAAAGAAGACGTGGTATATATATATATATACAATGGAATATTATTCAGCCATAAAAAGGAATGAAATTGAGTCATTTGTTGAGACATGGATGGATCTAGAGACAGTCATACAGAGTGAAGTAAGTCAGAAAGAGAAAAACAAATATCGTATATTAATGCATGTATGTGGAACCTAGAAAAATGGTACAGATGAACTGGTTTGCAGGGCAGAAGTTGAGACACCGATGTAGAGAACAAACGTATGGATACCAAGGGGGGAATACCGCGGTGTGGTGGGGATAGTTGTGTGCTGAATTGGACGATTGGGATTGACATGTATACACTGATGTGTATAGAACTGATGACTAATAAGAACCTGCAGTATAAAAAAACAAACAAAAAAACAACTAATACTAAACTTTCTTTGGGTTATTTGTATGGAATTATGTTAATATAAATGTTTCAGACATTACATGTAATTTCTAAAGATCTTATATGTTCTGGTATAATGTTATAAGTCATAATTCTAGTTATTATTTTAAAATGTGTATCTCAGAAATAACTAAATTTCCTTGTCAATTGCATTATTATGAACTTTCATCAAATCTTTAACCATGGTCATTGTTAAGTCTTTTGTCATTTATAGACAATTCTGGGTGTACTCTGATGCTTTCACAAAAATTTTCCTATAAAAGTGTTTCATCTTCAAGGAATTCATGGAAAAGACTCTGACAAGTACCGGTTTCTGGTAACTGAGTATACTGCTGAACTGAATGAATAAGCATTTTCAGAACTCTAATGGAAAACTGATGAATTCATAAAAGTAGTAACAAAAGATCAAGATGAAAACAAATTAATTACATGGGACTGAGTGAACTGATGAGGATGATTATAATTTTTGTGACTATCTGTTTGAATAAAAAAAAAATCCCACAAGGACTCAGAGGCAAAAATATACAAATCAATTTTCACTGTAAAGTAAAGGAGCTGTTACAGTGGAGGATTACTGGACTGAATATCAATATTATGACATATTATGAGTGTGTTTCATGTTTGGTAATTGCGATCATTGTTGTCTTTGTTGTGGTCATCCATTTACAATTCTTGAAGTCAGTTTATTTATCTCTTGTAAAAATAAAATACAGTGTATGTGTGTGAGTTGTGGGGAAAAAAAAGAAATAAAAAGAATTCACTGGTGTAGGTGGGGTGATATTTGCCTAATTACTCATGTAGATTTGACTGTATATTTATTTTATTATTTTGATTAAGTAATGCTACTGGAAAAAAATTAATGATCTTTCTTAAAATGTTAATTGTGTGATGTGTATTTAAGATACTCATGTAACTTCCAAATGGCACTTGTGGATTGTGAAAATTAAAACTTTAAATTACTCCAGAAAAAAAAAAACAGATGAGTGGGTGAAGAAGTTGTGATATATAATATATACATACACACACACACAATGGAATACTACTCAACCATAAAAAAGAACTAAACTTTGCCATTTGCAACAACATGGATGGACTTGGAAGGCATTATGCTAAGTGAAATCAGTCAGAAAGAGAAAGACAAATACTGTATGATATCACTTATATATGGAATCTAAAAAATACAACAGACTAGTGAATAAAACAAAACAGAAGCAGACTCATAGATATAAAGAACAAACACATGGTTACAAGTGGGGAGTGGAAGTGGGGAATAGAAGGGTGAGAGTGACAGGTGCAATCTATTGGGTGTAAGATAAGCTCAAGGATGTATTGTATAACATGTGGAATGTAGTCAATATTTTGTAATAACTGTAAATGGAAAGTAAAGATGCTACCAGAAAACTACTAGTGCTCATCAATGAATTCGGTAAAGTTGAAGGATACAAAATTAATACAAAGAAATCTCTTGCATGCCTATGCACTAGCAGTGAAAGATCAGAAAGAGAAATTAAGGAAACAAGCCCATGTACTATCGCATCAAAAAGAGGAAAATACCTAGGAATAATCCTACCTAAGGAGGCAAAAGACCTGCACTCTGAAAAGTATAAGATGCTGATGAAAGAAACTGAAGACACAAACAGAAAGATATACCATGTTCTTGAATTGGAAGACTCAATATTGTCAGAATGGCCATACTACCTACAGATTCAATGCAATCCCTATGAAACTACCAATGGCACTTTTCACAGAAATAGAACAAAGAAATCTTTAAATTTGTTTAGAAGCACAAAAGACCCGAATAGCCAAAACAATCCTGAGGAAGAAAAATGGAGTCAGAGGAATCAGGCTCCCTGACTTCAGACTATACTAAAAAGCTACAATAATCAAGACAGTATGGTACTGGCACAAAAACAGAAATATAGCTTAATGAAACAGGATAGAAAGCCCAGAAATAAACCCATGCACCTATGGTCAATTAATCTACAACAAAGGAGGCAAGAATACATAAGAGAGAAAAGGCAGTCTTCAATAAGTGGTGCTGGGAAAACTGGAAAACCACATTAAAAAATGAAATTAGAACATTCTCTAACACCTTATACAAAAACTCAAAATGAATTAAAGACCTCAGTGTAAGACCAGATACTATAAAACTCTTAGAGGAAAACATAGGCAGAACACACTTTGACATAAATCACAGCAATATCTTTTTGTATCCACCTCCTGGAGTAGTGGAAATAAAACCATAAAGAAACAAATGGGACCTAATTAAACTTAAAAGCTTTTGCACAGCAAAGGAAACCATAAACAAAAAGACAACCCACAGAATGGGAGAAAATATTTGCAAACCATGCGACCGACAAGGGATTAATCTCCAAAATTTGCAAAGAGCTCATGCAGCTCATTATCACAAAAACAACCCAATCAAAAAACGTGCAGAAGATCTAAATAGACATTTCTCCAAAGAAGACATGCAGATGGCCAAAAAGCACATGAAAAGCTGCTCAACATCACTAATTACTAGAGAAATGCAAATCAAAACTACAACGAGGTATCACTTCACACCAGTCAGAATGTCCATCATCAAAAATCTACAAGCAATAAATGCTGGACAGGGTGTGGAGAAAAGGGAACCCTCCTACACTTTTGGTGGGAATGTAAATTGGTACAGCCACTATGCAGAACAGTATGGAGGTTCCTTAAAAAACTAAAAATAGAACTACCATATGATCCATCAATCCCATTCCTGGGCATATATCCAGAGAAAACCATAATTCAAAAAGATTTCTTTCAAGAAATGAACATGCACCCCAATGTTCATTGCAGCACTATTCACAACAGCCAAGCCATGGAAACAACCTAAATGTCTATTGACTGAGGAATGGATAAAGATGTGGTACATATATACAATGAAATATTACTCAGCCATAGAAAAGAATGAAATAATACCATTTGCAGCAACATGGATGGATCTAGAGATTATCATACTAAGTGAAGTAAGAAAGAGAAAGGCAAATATCGTATGATATCACTTATCTGTGGCATCTAAAAAAATGATACAAATGAACTTATTTACAAAACAGAAACAGACTCAAAGAGTTCGAAAACAAATTTATGGTTACCGAAGTAGAAAGGCTGGGGGAGGAGGGATAAATTAGGAGTTTGAGATTAAGATATATACCCTACTATATATAAAATAGATAATCAACAAGGACCTACTGTATAGCACAAGGAACTCTACTCAATATTCTATAATAACCTATATGGGAAAAGAATCTGAAAAAAATAGATACATGTATATGTGTAACTGAATCACTTTGCTGTACACCTGAAACTAATACAATACTGTAACTCAACTGTATTCCAATATAAAATAAAAATTAAATTAAAAAACCATGGAGGGCTTCCCTGGTGGCACAGTGGTTTAGAATCCGCCTGCCATTGCAGGGGACGTGGGTTCGAGCCCTGGTCTGAGAAGATTCTACATGCCTCAGAGCAACTAAGCCCATGCACAACAACTACTGAGCCTGCACTCTAGAGCCCATGAGCCACAACTACTGAGCCCGCGTGCCACAGCTACTGAAGCCAGCATGCCTAGAGCCCATGTTCCATAGCAAGAGAAGCCACCGCAATGAGAAGCCTGTGCACTGCAACGAAAGAGTAGCCCCTGCTCACCACAACTAGAGAAAGCCCGTGCACAGCAACAGAGATCCGATGCAGCCAAAAATAAATAAATAAATCTATTTTAACAAAACCGAAAAACCATGGAGAGTATAGCGAATATTCTGTAATAACTGTGAATGGAAAGTAACCTTTAAAAATCATATAAAAATTTAAACATTAAAATAATTTTAAAATAAAAAAGTTAAATTAATTCAAGGTTATAAAACAAAAGAGGTGAAATAACTGTTTTAGAGTTGGTTAGTGCAAGAGCTGGATGGGAATCCAAGTTGTTCCGACTCCAGATCCACATGTAGGACACCATTTTGCTTCTGACAGCAGCTGCACGCTGCCCACCAGCACTGGCTTTGCCCAGGTACTTCCTTGGCCTCAGCCCTTTGATATCAGCTCTCTGCTATAGAGCCCAGCTCAAGTGCCCTAGAGATTTTGGAATCCCTAGACCTCTAGCTCTCCCCTCCCCAGGTCTTTTATTGTATTTTATTTTGTCCAGGGCAGGAGGGCGAGTGTGGGGGGAGTAGGAATTTTCCACCAAGTTTCTCTCACAGACACTCCCTCTATTCTCAAAGCTGCCAGAATTCCTCTCAGAGTCTCTTCGATGGGATTTTTGGGGAAACAAAAACAAAAATACAGAGAGCCATGGCACAAACCTCCTCTGAAGAAAAAAGCCCAGAATGAGCTCCCTTTTCAAATGGGAAAAAAAAAGGAAAGGGAGAAAACTAAGAGGAAAAATAAATCTAAATTATAGTTCCAAAAATTTATACTGCCACCTACAAAAGTGCTGAACATAGTGCAATGACCTGCTCAGATTTGCTTTTTGGTACCATTGCTTTAGCTGTGGTGCAGAGACTAGGGTGGGATAAAAAGGAATATGAAGAGATCGGTGAGCAGATCGCTGCAGTAATCTTGACAAGAGTAGACAGATGGCAAGCGGTTATAAGGAGCAATGGCAGTGGAGATGGAGAAATAGCAAATATATTTGAAAAGTAAAACCCAAAGACATCATTATGGACTGGTGGGCGTCAGAGAAGGAAGGTGTCAACAACAACACTCTTTCTATGT
>NW_006777506.1:1602932-1607524 GCF_000442215.2 Lipotes vexillifer
TGTTTAGATCTTTAGTCCTCACAGCAACCCTGATATAGAGACACTATTAAAGTAACTAAAGAATCTAGAGAATGTGTAAGAGTGGTGTTGTAATAAAGCACTATATTGTCTCAGCTATGAGTGTTTGACCAAAGCACTTCCCTCCATAACCCATCATCAAAAAGCAATATTCTTGGGCTTCCCTGGTGGCGCAGCGGTTGAGAATCTGCCTGCTAATGCAAGGGACACGGGTTCGAGCCCTGGTCTGGGAGGATCCCACATGCCACGGAGCAACTAGGCCCGTGAGCCACAACTACTGAGCCTGCGCGTCTGGTGCCTGTGCTCTGCAATAAGAGAGGCCGCGATAGTGAGAGGCCCGCGCACCGCGATGAAGAGTGGCCCCCACTTGCCACAGCTAGAGGAAGCCCTCGCACAGAAACAAAGACCCAACACAGCAAAAATAAAGAACATTAATTAAAAAAAAAAGCAATATTCTTAGTCTTTGTTAGATAACAACAAATTCAGACCTATTAAGGAGAGACTTTATTATGAAAGAGATTATTGCAAGGTGGGAGGGGGAGGGACTGTTGCAGTAAGAGCACTGTGACCCTAAGATCTGCAAAAGTCTCATCAAGAGTTAGACAAAGTGATAGTCATAAACAGGGTTGGGAAAAACCAAGTGTGGGGAGGCAGGATGAAAGGGTGGCATGATCAGATAGTAGATTAGAGAATGTTTCACCCTGAGCCTGGTGAATCCTCAGAAGAGGCTGTGTGCCAACTTGAGTGAGGGGCAAGTAAGGTTCACGCACTTAGGGGAAGGAGAGAAGTGCAAAATCACTTGCTAACAAGTATTTTGTTCTCATTGATCAATAGGGACAAGTAGTTCAGCTAAATACTTATGAGACAAAGAATGGGAATTTGAAGGGACTGTGTCTGGCCTTGTCATAGGTAAACAAACGGGGAATCCATGAGTCTTATGTAAGTCACAAGAAGAAAGGTGATATTTTGCAGTAAGCCATTTTCCAGAACACAAAGGTAGAGGGGATTTCTTAACCTTCACCGTTTTCCAGGATCAGTTAAAATTTAACATTGTCATCTTTTATGACTCTTAGTGTTGACATAGCTTAGCAGTTAGCTGGTGTGTTAAGACAAGGGTTAATACCTCTGCTCAAAAATATCAATTAGAAAAGTTTACATTGTGTGTATATCAAGTGAGTTTTACAGTTCTCTTGGTATAGTTTGTCTACATTGCTAGTTAAGTTTTCTGTATATATTTTATGTCTTTTGCTATTATTAAAGAAACTTTGTTTTAAAATAGTTTCTATCTAGTTGCTGTCTGTATATATGAAAACCATAAAAAATAGAAGTAGATAGACAAATTTGATCTACATTAAATAAATTCTTTTATATTAAAAAAAATATCAATTAGGCACAGGCTCTGAATGCTCATATTAGACAGTCATTCGACTAGGTTATGGTTTGACATTGCCTCTTAGACACTCCCTTTTAAATGCACATATTCTTGGAAAACTATTGAACTTAAAACTCTTTAATGGGATGCCAGAAGGGAAAGAAGCAAAGATTTTCACAAGATCTACTTGGAGCTGAGCACATTCATTTTATTCATTTATTTGTTCATTCATGCAACAATATTTAATGACCCTCTACCACATACCAGGTGCTTTCCTACACCGCAGGGATTCAGCCATGAAAAACAATGCAACAATGAAAAAAACACCCTGCCGCCTTCACCCTTCCTTCAGCTAGTGGGAGAGCTAGTCAAGTAAGTATGAATACATAAATTATATAATTTCTTTTCATGATGAGAGTTATGAAGACAATAAAATAACGCTAAAGAAACAGACAATGATGGGTGAATGATTCCTGTTTTGTATAGAAAAGTCCAAGAAGGGGCTTCCCTGGTGGCACAGTGGTTAAGAATCTGCCTGCCAATGCAGGGGACACGGGTTCGAGCCCTGGTCCGGGAAGATCCCACATGCCACAGAGCAACTAAGCCTGTGCACCACAACTACTGAGCCTGCACTCTAGAGCCCATGAGCCACAACTACTGAAGGCCACAAGCCTACAGCCTGTGCTCTACAACAGGAGAAGCCACCGCAACGAGAAGCCCGCACACCACAGCGAAGAATAGCCCTCACTTGCTGCAACTAGATAAAGCCCATGTGCAGCAACAGAGACCCAATGCAGCCAAAAATAAATAAAATAAAATAAATTAATTTTTTAAAAAACTCTAAGGAGGCCACTCAGAAGAGAAATTTTAAACAGAGATCTAAACGGTAGGGAAGAGGAAGTCATGCAAAGATATGCAGAAGAATATCCAAGTAAAGTGTTGCCAAGACCAAGCTCATACTGCTTGACACACGAGAGGGCAATAAATTGAGAAACAAGCTGTTGGGGCAAGGAATAGCGACTTTATTCAGAAAGCCAGCAGACCAAGAAGATGGTAGACTCATGTCTCAAAGAACCATCTTGCCTCAGTTAGAATTCAAGCTTCTTTTATACTAAAAGAGGAGGAAGTAAAGCCAAACATTTCCTGGTTCTGGTCACCCTCCAGGGGGATGTCTTAATTTCATGCTTCCTGCAGTCATTCACATGTGGGTCTAGTCAGGATGTTTCCTGTGTGCTAAAAATGGTATTTTAGCTTAATGCTCATTACCTGGGAGGCAGGGTTCCCAGAGATGGGCCATTGTGTATAGTTTATGCTTATAGGCAACATCCCTTTAGTGATTAACTTGTAATAGAGTACAAAGATTCTTCCCTATTACAACTCCCCACGGTCAATGTCCATCCCATAATCTTGTGGGGAAAGGGATGAAGACTGCTCTAGCTACTTCCTACTGAACAGGGGTGATGAATATTCCTTAGAGCAGGGGTCCCCAACCCCTGGGTCACAGACCAGTACCAGTCCGTGGCCTGTTAGGAACCGGGCCACACAGCAGGAGATGAGTGGCAGGCAAGCAAGCAAAGCTTCATCTGTATTTACAGCTGCCCTGCACTCTAGAGCCCATGAGCCACAACTACTGAAGGCCACAAGCCTACAGCCTGTGCTCTACAACAGGAGAAGCCACCGCAACGAGAAGCCCGCACACCACAGCGAAGAATAGCCCTCACTTGCTGCAACTAGATAAAGCCCATGTGCAGCAACAGAGACCCAATGCAGCCAAAAATAAATAAAATAAAATAAATTAATTTTTTAAAAAACTCTAAGGAGGCCACTCAGAAGAGAAATTTTAAACAGAGATCTAAACGGTAGGGAAGAGGAAGTCATGCAAAGATATGCAGAAGAATATCCAAGTAAAGTGTTGCCAAGACCAAGCTCATACTGCTTGACACACGAGAGGGCAATAAATTGAGAAACAAGCTGTTGGGGCAAGGAATAGCGACTTTATTCAGAAAGCCAGCAGACCAAGAAGATGGTAGACTCATGTCTCAAAGAACCATCTTGCCTCAGTTAGAATTCAAGCTTCTTTTATACTAAAAGAGGAGGAAGTAAAGCCAAACATTTCCTGGTTCTGGTCACCCTCCAGGGGGATGTCTTAATTTCATGCTTCCTGCAGTCATTCACATGTGGGTCTAGTCAGGATGTTTCCTGTGTGCTAAAAATGGTATTTTAGCTTAATGCTCATTACCTGGGAGGCAGGGTTCCCAGAGATGGGCCATTGTGTATAGTTTATGCTTATAGGCAACATCCCTTTAGTGATTAACTTGTAATAGAGTACAAAGATTCTTCCCTATTACAACTCCCCACGGTCAATGTCCATCCCATAATCTTGTGGGGAAAGGGATGAAGACTGCTCTAGCTACTTCCTACTGAACAGGGGTGATGAATATTCCTTAGAGCAGGGGTCCCCAACCCCTGGGTCACAGACCAGTACCAGTCCGTGGCCTGTTAGGAACCGGGCCACACAGCAGGAGATGAGTGGCAGGCAAGCAAGCAAAGCTTCATCTGTATTTACAGCTGCTCCCTATGGCTCACAATACTGCCTGAGCTCTGCTTCCTGTCAGATCAGCGGTACCACTAGATTCTCATAGGAGTGTGAACCCTACTGTGAACTGCACATGCAAGGGATCTAGATTGTGCACTCCTTATGAGAATGTAATGCCTGATGATCTGAGGTGGAGCTGAGGCAGTGATGCTAGTGCTGGGGAGTGGCTGCAAATACAGATTATCATTAGCAGAGAGGTTTGACTGCACAGAGACCATAATAAATCAATTGCTTGCAGACTCATAACAAAACCCTATCAGTGAGTGGCAAGTGACAATTAAGCTGCATCTGGCGGCAGCCTTTAGGTCAGAATCTGACACTTATTTTAGTCCACACATGGCCTGCCCATTATTTTATTTACCATTTCAGTCTGCACCTCTTTCCTGCACTGTGCACTGTCTCAGTTTCAGTTTTGGTAAGGCCACAAGCTAATCCTAGCCAAAATGAGTAAAAAACAAAAGGCGCTGGAGAGCTTCTTTGAAAACAGGGAAAGACCCAATGATAAGATAGCAGAAGACTCTTAAGACTGCCAACAAAAAGAAAGCTGCATTTAAAAGAAAATACCAAAACAAAAAAAAAACTTTAAAAAAAAGTTTAAACCCACCC
>NW_006777506.1:1607908-1616027 GCF_000442215.2 Lipotes vexillifer
TTAAACCCCCCCCCCCCCCCCGCAAAAAAAAAAGAAAGAAAATACCAAGGGACTTCCCTGTTGGTCCAGTGATAAAGAATCTACCTTCCAATGCAACAGATGTGGGTTCAATCCTGGTCGGGGAACTAAGATCCCACATGCTATGGGGCAACAAACTCCATGCACCACAACTACTGAGCTCACACACACCAACTAGAGAGCCTGTGTGCCACAAACTACAGAGCCCACATGCTCTGGAAGCCCCACGCCACACCTACAGAGCCCACATGCCCTGGAGCCTGTACGACACAACTAGAGAGAGAAAACCTGCACGCCACAATTAGGGAGAAGCCCGTGCACTGCAACTAGAGAGAAGCCCAAGCACCGCAACTAGAGAGAAAACCAAGCAGACTGCACGCCGTAATGAATGAAAAAGGTCCCACACGCCTCAACAAAGATCCTGTGTGCCGCAACTAAGACCTGACACAGCCAGAAAATATAAGGAAAATAAATATTTTTTAAAAAAGAAAAAGAAAATACCAAGAGTCCTACCTAAATTACGGGTTCATTGCAACAGGTGATTCACATTCTCTAAGCTCGCTTTGAGTAATATGTGGCAACCAGCTATCCAACGAAGCCATGAAACCTTCAAAAGTGCTTCTCCACATGGAGACCAAGCACCCTGCATTAAAAGACAAGCCTCTGAAATTTTTCAAAAGAAAAAAATGTTAACATGAAGAACAGAAGCAATTCTTAAAGGCTCCCACTTCATCAAATGTGACTGCACTGAGAGCATGATTCTTAGTGGCTAACTGCATTGCTAAAGCTAAGAAGCCCTTCACTATTTGTGAAGAGTTGATCCTGTCAGTTGCTAAAACATTAGTCGTGAACTTTTAGGAGAGGCTGCAGTTCAAAAGGTGGTATGCGTTCCTCCTTCAGCTAGCACCATAACTAGAGGAATTGATGAAATAGCAGAGGATATTGAGGCACAATTGTTAAAGAGGATTAGTGAGTCACTGTGGTACACAATCCAGGTTGACAAGTCTACCGATGTTGACAACAAGGCAACAATGCTTGTTTTTGTGCAATATATTTTCCAGGACCATATGCGTGAGGATATGTTATGCGCACTTTTGCTGCCAACCAACACCACAGCTGTAGAACTATTCAAGTCCTTGAATGATTACATATCAGGAAAACTGAATTGGTCATTTTGTGTCAGTATATGCATGGACGGAGCAGCTGCCATGACTGGACGGCTTTCTGGTTTCACTACTCAGGTCAAAGAGGTCGCTTCTGAATGTGAGTCTACAGACTGTCATCCATAGAGAAATTCTGGCTAGCCAAAAAATGTCAACTGAACTTAACAGCGTTTTGCAGGATGTGATTAAAATTATCAACCACATTAAAGTACTTGCCCTTAGCTCACATCTGTTCACACAGCTCTATGAGGAGATGGACGCAGAGTACTCAGGTCTTCTCTTATACACAGAAGTGAGATGGCTTTCTAAAGGCAGATCACTGGCCAGAGTTTTTGAGTTATGAGAGCTGCTCTAGAGATTCCTTTTAGAAGAATAGTCACCACTGGCAGCACATTTCAGTGACACAGAATGGGTCGCAAAACTTGCTTACTTGTGTGACATATTCAACCTGCTCAATGAACTCAATCTGTCACTTCAGGGGAGAACGACAACTGTGTTCAAGTCGGCAGATCAAGTGGCTGCATTCAAAGCCTAACTAGAATTATGGGGATGACAGGTGAACATTGGGATTTTTGACATGTTTCAAACATTAGCAGAGATTTTGAAAGAGACTGAGCCAGGGCCTTCTTTCTCCCAGCTGATGCATGATCAACTGTTTCAGCTTTCAAAAGAGTTTGAGCGCTACTTCCCAAGAAGTAAGACCCCCAAACTGGGAAGGAATGGATCCACGACCCATTTGCGAATAAGCCAGGTGAATTGACTTTGTCCGTGCTAGAAAAGGATCAACTGCTTGAGATCACAAATGACGGTGGCCTTAAAAGTATACTTGAGATAACTTCAAATCTCCATACATTCTGGATTAACGTCAAGGCAGGATACCCTGAGATTGTCTCAAAAGCCCTGAAAAGCCTGCTTCCATTTCCAATATCCTATCTTTGTGAAGCAGCATTTTCTGCAGTGACAGCAACCAAAAGGAGATTATGGAGTAGACCAGACAAACAACACACTTCGGGTGTCACTGTCTCCCATCACTCCCAGATGGGAACATCTAGTTGCAGGAAAACAAGCTTGGGGCTCCCACTGATTCTGCATTATGGTGAGTTGTATAATTACTTCATTATATATTACAATGTAATCATAATAGAAATAAAGTGCACAATAAATGTAATGCATTAGAATCATTCCGAAGCCAACCTCCTCCCCAGTCCGTGGAAAAACTGTCTTCCACGAAACCAGTCCCTGGTGCCGAAAAGGCTGGGGACCACTGCCTTAGAGACTTTAGTCAGTAGTAAAATCTGCTTTCCTTTTCTATCTACAGCTATTTGAACCTGATAAAAACCCTTAGCACTTTGTTGTCTAATTTGTAACTGAACTTGGGGTTTTAGTTCCGGTTCCCAACACATGTAAGTGGCATAGGAATTTAGTATTTGGACAAAATTAAGCAAATAGGTTGATCTGACCCTTCTCCAGCTATAATGAAATCACCATTTACTTCAGTTGGATAGGCAGACCTGTTGGAGGCAAACTCATGTATATATATGTTATATATATGTATGTATATATGTTATTATAGTGCCCAAAGTTTTAACATAATTGTCAACTACTAGGTCTTTTAGAGAATATATATAGATTCTCTTGCCTGGGCAGACACCTGGAGCGGCCTATCATACAATATTTCAAAGGGGCTTAATTTAAGCCTGCTCTGGGAGCCATGGATCTGTAACAGAACAACTGACAAGGCCTTATCCCAAGTTAAATTAGTATTCATTTTCTCAGTTTTTCTGTCAATTGTGGTGTCCAGGATGAATGTAATTCCAATGCCTTAATCCAAATCAGGGGATAATTTCCTTAAGACGGGCTTTAACCAATTAAAAGGTACTGATGTTAAAAACTTAAAACTGGCACACACAAAACAAAGGGCCCACAAAACATTCTCCTTTCCTTCTGAAGGCTTTACGATGCATTGTTATCATTAACCAGTCTTACTATTAAACTTAAATGACCAATTGAGACAAACAGTTCTGAGACCGTTACTCCACAACTGATTAAGACTGGAGTGGCAGGTATTGGGGCTAATATTCATTTAGGCTTCTGAGCTTTCTGGGCAAACTTGGTGACTTTGCCAGCTCCAGCTGCCTTCTTGGCCACTGCTTTGAAGACACCAGTCTTCAAACAGCAACAGTCAGTCATGTCAAGAACAGAAAAATGACCCAGAAGAAAACAGTCAGAAGCTCTCAACATACATGGGCTTTTTCCAGGAACCGTACCAACGATGGCAGCATCACCAGATTTCAAGAATTTGGGGTCATCTTTCAGCTTCTTCCCAGGATGACGATCAATCTTCTCCTTCAGCTCAGCAAACTTGCAAAAAGCAATGTGAGCTGTGTGACAGTCCAGCACGGGAACATATCCAGCACCGATCTGACCTGGATGGTGACCTGAGCTGTGAAGCCAGCTGCTTCCAATGGTGGGTCATTTTTGCTGTCACCAGCCATGTTGCTGTGATGAACATCTTTGACAGGCACCTTCTTGACACTGAAGCCCACATTGTCCCCAGGAAGGGCTTTACTCAAAGCTTCATGGTGCATTTCAACATACTTTACTTCAGTTGTAAAGTTGACTGGTACAAAGGTTACCACCATGCCAGGTTTTGAGAACACCAGACTCCAATAGACCCACAGGGATAGTACCAATACCACCAATTATGTAGACACCCTGGAGAGGCAGGCGCAAGGGCTGGTCAGTTGGACGAGTTGGTGGCAAGATGCAATCCAGAACTTCAAGCAGCATAATTCCACGGGCATTGTCATCTTTATGGACGGCTTTCCATCCCTTGAACAAGGCATGTTAGCACTTGGCTCAAGCATGTCGTCACCATTCCAGCCAGAAATTGGCACAAATGCTGTGCCAGGGTTGTAACCAATTTTCTTAATGTAGGTGCTGACTTCCTTAACAATTCCCTGATATCTCTTCCGGCTTCAGAGTGGCTCAGTGGAACCCATTTTGTTGTTAACCCCATCAATTAGTTGTTTCACACCCAGAGTGTTAGCCAGAAGGGCATGCTCACGGATTTGCCCATTCTTGGAGATACCTACTTCAAATTCATCAACACCAGTAGCAACAATCAGGACAGCACAGTCAGCCTGAGATGTGCCTATAATCATGTTTTTGATCAAGTCTGTGTCCTGGGTTATCAATGATGGTTACATAGTACTTGCTGGTCTCCAATTTCCACAGGGAGATGTCAATGGTGAAACCATACTCATGTTCAGCTTTCAGTTTGTCCAAGACTCAGGCATACTCTTCAGAGACTTTCTGCCCAGGTGGGATATGCTTCCACACATCCTGAAAAAAGTGTCCACTATCATTAACAGGTATCTGAAATTTCCTACAGCTCAAGACATTTGCATCCAGTCCTCAGTGGTGCAAGTTTCTCTGTATTGGATCCCCATCTGGGGAGGTTCAACAGCAGCCTTTGCGTTATTTTTAGCACAAATCATGCAATTCTGAGTGACTCACTGGATAGTCTTTTGTAGGTTAGGCCCCATGATATATTTGAGTCCATTGTAAGGTGGCATCTCTCCCATAGTGGGTACTATTATCCATGTGCTGCAGCACAGTGTCCCAGATCACCTCAGGGATCAAACCAACTGTGCACTACATTCCCAGCCTGGCAAGGTGAGATCTAAGTGAAATCAGCTCTTGTCCTTCTTTGTCCTTTCTGAATACACTGGCTGGTATTTAGACAAATCAATCTGTGGGAGAAGTGATCCTCTTGCCTCAGAGCATACGGTTTTAGATTAGGTGTCCCAGCATTCTTTTCTAATGGGATTCCTATTGGCCATGTGTTTTTGGCCTTCTCTGGGTTGCAGTTAGCACATACTCTGGCCTTACCTTTTCCTAGACCTCTGGGGGAAAGAGCTCTGTCTCTTTTCCTGGGGTTTTCATGAGCATCACCTGTAGGGTTAAAGTGTGTTCTGGTGAGACTCTGATGTCAAGCTGTTCTAGTGAAAAACTTCAGGGTGAGGTCTATCAGACTGTTCATCAGCTCATTCCTCACTCAATTTCACCGAGGGCTCCTGTAGGGAATAGGCACCTCAAGTCCAAGGGAGCCCCTGGGCCTCTTCATTCAGAGTGTTTCTATCTGTCTACCATGAGAGGCTCTCATCTTTTACTGTTTTCCTTCTTATGTTTTAGACTAGGGCAATCTGTTTTCCAATGTTCTTCCTTACAGTAGGTGCATTGCTCCTCTTCAATGGTGGCTTCCCTCTCTTCAGGTCACTGGGAATCCAATGTCACTGCCAAAAAAGTGGCATTTCATTTCATTTTGCACCTTCCTTCTTCTGTTGTTGTTCCCTGCTCAACACTTTAAAAGCAAATCTTCCCATTGAGAAGGGTTCATTCCAAATGCATCATCTAATCTTTGCAACTTTCTCCTGATACCTGAGGCACTTTGCTCAAAAAAGATCAAATTTACCATTCTAATGTTTTCAGGGGCCCTGGAATCTGCATTAGTATAATGTCTGTAGGCCTGATAAATCTCTTCCAAAAATTTGGAGGTGTCTTCATTTGCTGAACTTCTTGAATTTTGTTCAAACTATTGCTTTGGATCTCCTTTCAAAGCCCTGCCAAGATGCACCAAAAACCAGTGCCCTAATAAGTGTACTCCTCCCTCACTGGGGTCCCAATTTGGTTCAGCTGTGGGTTCTGCTAAGTAGGCTTCAAGTGTAGAGGATCCTCCCTGTAAAGGAGGGTTGCAATCTTTCCAATTAAACGAGTCTGAGAAACCCAGCTGGCTGGTCATTGGCATTTAAGCCCCCTATGAGATAAGGGCATAAGGGAAATTTCCCTGCCCTGGGAGTGACTCCTGGCCCAAACTGAGTGCCTGTCAGGTCTTAGATGATGATATCAGACCAAGACCCTGTGCCCAAGGAACTAACACAGGTTTTCTAAGTGGTCCCTATAAGGAAGGGCAGTCCTGAGCCTCAGTGTCGGGACTGGGGACGGGTAAGAATGAAAGGTGGAGGAAGGGGTGGATATATCGGAGTGACTGGAACAGCTAGTTCAGGTGGAGGAGTTAAAGTTTGAAGCAACATATCCTCACTCTCGTCCCCTTTTCTTATTTTCCCTGATGTAATAGCACAAATGTTTATACATAAAGAATTCCATCATTCTTCCCCTCTTCTTCACAGACTAGCCACCATAAAACCATAGATAGCAATTGATCACGTCCAACTATTAAAAGGATGCCTTTTTGCCTTGACATCTACCAACTGGGCTGAATTCTGGGCTGAGGTTTTGGTGATTTTAGGAATCGAGTGGAACCTTTCTCTTCTCCCTGTAAATATCCCACAGATAGGTGTTTTTTATTTTTCTATTCCTTTCCTTCATTTGACATCAGTAAAAGTTTTAAATATCACAAAATTTATTTGGCTGTAAGTGGAGAAACAGTACCCAACAAAATGAAACAAAAAACTCAAGGGACAACCAAAATCCTAAATAAACCCCCAAGTTTGGTCTCAGGGTTTTACATATGCCAACAACACAGGAGACCGCAAACAACGTAATTGACACAGCAAGGGTAGCAGTACATGGTGCACAGGGTCCCAAAATAACCCTGCATAAACCCCTTGTGGAGATCGTGATAGGTACTGGACCACACATTTTTACAATAAAATATCATCTTCTCACTCATGCGTTCACGGCTTTAATCAGATCACTTACCCAAAATGCAACTCAGAGGATTTTCTTTAGGGATAGTTGAAATATTCCCCATTTTTAAAGACAAATTCAAGACAAAACACAAATGGAACACACAAATGCTAGCATCCAAAGAAACAAACTAACCAGTTCACAAATAGGCTAAAGTCTAACAACTCTTTCCTCTCTCCAACAGGGTAACACACTCAAATACAAAACAAACTGACTTATTCCAGAGAAAAAGCCCCAAATGGAGAGGAAATAAAGTTCTGGCTGTACACACCAGAGTGACTTACCCTACTATATGTAGCCCATTGTCTCCCAAATGTCGATTCCTTGATCCAACTGCCAAGCAGGGGAGCAGCAGGTATTGCTTCAGGGTATTTTGAAGGGCAGGTCCTCCGAATAAGTGGTCCCAGCAGCTGCTAAGGCCTAGCCCAAAACTTCCCAAGTGGAGCTGGCTGGCCATGAGCAGTAAGGCTCCTGGATGGCTCCTCAAAATTTGTTACCAGGGCTTCCCTGGTGGCGCAGTGGTTGAGAGTCTGCCTGCCGATGCAGGTCCCGGTCCGGGAAGATCCCACATGCCGCGGAGCGGCTGGGCCCGTGAGCCACGGCGGCTGAGCCTGCGCGTCCGGAGCCTGTGCTCCGCAACGGGAGAGGCCACAACAGTGAGAGGCCCGCGTACCGCAAAAAAAAAAAAAATTGTTACCGAGTCCAAGCTTGTACTGCTCGCTGCAATACAGGCCAAAAAATCAAGAGAAGAGTTATTGGGGCTTTATTCAGAAAGCCAGCAGACCAAGAATATGGTAGACTAGCGTCCGAAAGAACCATCTTGCCTGAGTTAGAATTCAGGATTCCTTTATACTAAAAGGGGAGGGAGTAAAGCCAAACATTTCCTGGTTCCCGTCAGCCTCCGGAGGGGATGTGTTAATTTCAGCCTTCCTGCAGTCATGCACAGGTGGATCTGGTCAGGATGTTTCCTGTGAGCTAAACAAAGGTATTTTAACTTAATGCTCATTACCTCGGTGGCAGGATTCCCAGAGATGGGCCATTATGTATAATTTAAGCTCATAGGCAACATCCCCTTAGTGATTAACTTGTAATAGAGTACAAGAGTCTTCCCTATTAAAAGTCATAGACATGTGTAAGGGCCTTGAGACACCAAGGGGCTGAGCAATTTGATGAACAGCAGGAACACAAGTGTGGGGAGCAGAGCAAGTTAGGGAAATGGGGAAAGA
>NW_006777506.1:1616053-1684792 GCF_000442215.2 Lipotes vexillifer
CAAGTTAGGGAAATGGGGAAAGAGTGGTAGGTAGAAATAGATCAAGAGCCTTTCTTTTTTTCTTCTAATCCTCACAATTACTCACTCCACATGTAGTGGAAAAATCTGAGATTCTGAAAGGTTTAGTGTATTTCCTAGGGTCATACAGCAAATAAGGGCAGAACTGCAATCTGATTGGTCAGTCTATCATTGCCAATTAGAAGGAACACGAAAAGGCAAGTAGAGTCCACTTGGCAAACTTCACATTCCTGCCTACAGCCTGCCTAAAGGTCCCTGTCCTATCAGTCTCAGGGTCATCAACATGCATTGTGATTTAACTATAACTTGGGATCTTGAACTCATTTTTTAGACTCTAGGCCAATTTTCAGGAGTAGGGCTTAATAGTTTATAGTAGAACTTCTCACTCATAATCCTTTAGGGCTTCTGCAAGATTCACTTAGGCTCCTCAGGTTGGCTTGAGGCACAGTTGTAAAATAAAGAATATCTCCCCTTTTGTTGAGAAGTTCTTCCCACCTTTAGCAAGCCTCATCCTTTCCCTCTGGGTACTCAACTTCCAAACCCAGCAAGTCAGTCCTCTTGTCAATTATAGTAGAGGTTTACCCACACCTATGTGTCAACTAAAGTGTTAGCTAAATTGTATAAGAAGATTTAAGAAATACCAACCTAGCAGGCATTTACCTTCTAAAAGGGAACCCACTGAGACAGAAACCCAAACTGTGTTTGACTACCTTATCTCTAAAATAAGGTCTTGGGGAATTATTGACTGTAATTTGACCAACCTCTTCACCAAAGAGATTTAGACAGAATTTTATTATTATTATTATTTTTAGCAACCACTCTTCCAGCCATATTTCCTACCACTCACCCCCCTGTTCTGGTGCAAAATCTGGGCATGAGACCTAGCTTTGACACTTTATCACCATGTGACCTTGGGTCAGTCACTGGTTATGTTAGTCCAGGACCCCCAGAAACAGATGTCCACACAGGATTAAATGAGCAAGGATTGTGTCAGGGAAACATCTGTGAGAGAAAACAGGGGGAATGGGGAAGGCTGGAAGAGCTGTCAGACCACGGTGCAAACCTGACCCTTCATGACAGATAGAAGGAGGGAAGGAAGTGACTGGCAGTCTAAGGAGAGCTCAGCAAGGCCGTCAGACATCCTCAAGTCAAAGTCAAAGTCAGCTGTCAGAGGAGTCCTGTGTCTCTCAGGAATGGATCTGCCAGTATCCCTGATGAACTGGCCACTGGCCACTGAGAAGCAGGGCTCTGGTGGAAGCAAATGCAAAAGCAGTTTTTTTACAACAAAGCTAGAGTTAGTTGGAGTTCTACAGGGTGCATTCTTATGGCTTCCACACTGAACTTCTCTGAATCAGCTTCCTTGTCTTTCGAATGGGGTAGTACCAAAATCACATGTCAGTGAAATGCCAAGGTATCTGCATTGTCTGTTATTTAATTTTTAATTTAATTTTTAACATCACTATTTAATTTTTCCTTACATAATTTTGCAAGGAAAGAAACAAACTTTTTCTAACTCCAAGAGAATATGATGGCCTTTTATAAGGTTAAGTATAAGAAAATCAATTATTATGATAGGATTCATAAGTAAATGCAATCTTCTCAAACAATGAATATAATTTCTTAATTAAAAAAAGTATCATAGACTCGAAGTTAAGGATTATTGTAGTTAGAGTAGATGATTCCCACAGGGATCTTCTTATAAACAAACCACACAATTTTATAACGACGAGGTACGGGATAAGTATAGATATGATAAGAAAGTTTCTTCACCCCTTCAGGCCCTGTGTTTATATATTCAAACTACCAGAATGGTGAATAGTCTCATCTTCTTTCTTATATTTAGTATAAAAAGGAAGTTAAGGTTACTTAGTGCTCTATATTCTGAAAGCACTGTGTTAATAGCTCAACTGTTCTAACTCCCTTTAAGTTCCTTCTGTTGGAGCCTGTGCCCTCTGGATACATATTAATTTTAATCAAGACAGAAACAGATATCTTGGGCCTATCATAATTTATCTTCATAGTCTGTTTTCATAATTAAACGAAATACATGTAAAGCATTTAGAATAGCACCTGATGCATAGTAGGTACTTGGTTCCTTGTAGTTATTATGATGAGTTGTGTTACCCTTTTTATGCAGCATCCATTGGCTTTTGATGGTTCCTTTCTGGGATGTCATTTGGCTCCTTTTCTGCAAGTCCAAATCCTGCTTAAGTCCAGTACAAATGCTGCTGCCTATAGGAAGCCCTCCCCCGTCTTTAACCCAAAGCACGTTAGTAGACTTATATTACATGCTTTTCCCCTCCTTTATATTACAGTTTTATGTCTTATACCTTTTGTTGAACAGTAACCAGTAAGTGCTTTGAAGGAAGGATTTTTGTCTTATTTATTTTTATTTTCTCAGCGATGCCAGAGTAATTATTTCATAGAAGTTCAAGGAATGTTGACTCATTATAACCAAGAGGTAAAGAAGTGTTGATGGAGGGCAATAGCAAACAGGATCAGCATGAGCAAAGCAAGGAGGAACAAGGGAGAAGCTCAATGATTGCTTGGGAAAGGGAAATGGCATTTGGAAGAAGGGAAGCTTTTGTGACTTTAGGCATTGTCCTCTTTCCTTCCTTTCCTCCAAAATTGATTAAAGTCCAACTATGTTCCAGGTGCTGAGGATGAAAAAAGGAAGAATAGGGTTTCCCCGGTGGCTCAATGGTTAAGAATTTGCCTGCCAATGCAGGGGACATGGGTTCGAGCCCTGGTCCAGGAAGATCCCACATGCCGCAGAGCAACTAAGCCCGTGAGCCACAACTACTGAGCCCATGTGCCACAACTACTGAAGCCCGTGCGCCTAGAGCCCGTACTCCGCAACAAGAGAATTCACCACAATGAGAAGCCCACACACCGCAGCGAACAGTAGCCCCACTTGCTGCAACTAGATAAAGCCCGTGCACAGCAGTGAAGACCCAACTCAGCCAAAAGTAAATAAATTTATTTTTAAAAAAGGAAGAATATTAGCTACTGCTTATTGAGTTACATCTTGTATACCAAGCAACTTACATAGATCTTCATGTTAGCATCCCAAGAAGAGCATTATTAAGTCACAACTGAGAAAGCTAAAGAGGTGAAAAGTTCAAACATTTATCTAGGGTGATACTGTCAGTAAGTGACAGAGCTGGGACTGAAGCCCAGGTTAGCCTCACTTGCCCATGCTGTGCTGCTTTCCATGTTGATAGATGCTTAAGTACCAACTTGCTCCTCCCTGCCAGCAAATTATGCAGCTACTTATAAAAGAAAACTGAAAGCCAAGAATGGAAAAGAAATCACCAAGTTCATTTCAAAACATTCCATGTATTTCTGTTGTCATTTGCTGCTAAAGGATCCTCGCATTTGCCAAACTCAGACAGCTTTGTACCTGGTTCCCTTTCTCTGGATTCTTCAATCAAAACAAATGATTTTGAAAATCTTCGACCAATAAAATGTTCAAAGACGATTCTGAAACCCATTGACTCTGGGAATCTAGACTGGTTTTGCTTCTCTCTAATAGCCTGTGATTTGACAAAGCATATGTTGGAGAGCAAAGAGAAGATGAAAATCTTTGGGATTTGGGTGTGTTCAGAAAAACACATTTGCAGCAGACTGAGATTGTCTCAGTTTATGTCATTGGGTTGGGTCTGACTATGGGCCAACGCCTTTCACTGGCTCACTAGTGTGTTGGGTTTCCAATCCCTGAATGTCTCAGGACAGTGAAATCCTGGTGGAAAAAAAGAGAAAGCTCCCTGGCGCTTCACTGTACAAAGAACAAAACAGGAACGTGAAGGAGAGCCAGAAATCCATGTCTTGTCCAGAGAAGACCAAAATATGCCTCAACATTCAGAATGTATTACCTCAGTCTAATCATCTCATGAAGCAAATATTGAGCTACGTGGGGGAAGGAAGGGATGGGCTACAAAGAGAATGGAAAGCAAGGTTCTGTACTCTTCTATAAAGGGACGTGGTTATCCTTGTAAAGTAAATGCTACATGGCTGTTCTCATGCAGCTGAAGGATATTTATACGTGACCAACAGGGCTTTCTCCTCGGGAGGAACAAAGAACAATTAAAAATGTGAGGATACAATGAGAAGTCTGAGACTGGACAGACGATCCATATCCAATCTTGCTGGCACCCTGATCTCAGACTTCCAGACTCCAGAACTGTGAGAAATCAATTTCTGTTGTCTATCAACTATCTAGTCTGTGGCATTTTGTTATAGCAGACCAAATGGAATAAGACACCGGCCCGTTAGTTACTTTGTCTGCATCTTCCTTGATGCTTTCTTTTTTTAATTAAAAAAAAGTTTAGGTAAAAATAAGAGAAATACGCTTTAGAATTCCTTCCAGTCACATCCCTCTGCCTTCTAATATCCATAGCTTTGGCAGCATCCAGGAGGAGCTTCAGGGCATCTTTAAAATAATGTACTCTCCCTCAGCCTCATCCCCCAGCCCATCCCCTCCATTGCCCTGTTATAACTCAAGATAGTCTTGTACCCTAGTATAGTTGGATTTCCTCACACTCAGCTCAGGAGGATTTGAAAGACGTTACTGCCATGCTAGTAAACCAGCTACTTTACAGGATTCTGTCCTAAGACTGGCAGACAAAACTGATGAAAAATCACAGAAAACTGGAGGTGATACATCACACAGGATAAAAAAGTTAGTCCATTATAGACTTGACATCCATGAGTCTAATGTTTTTGAAAAGCTGCTGTGGTAGGTGGAAAAATGACCCCCAAAATGCCCATGTCCTAATCCCCTGGAACTTGCAAATATTTAACCTTACCTGTGAATATACCTTATGTAAGAAACTTTACAGATGTGATTAAGAATCATGAGATAGGGAGATTATCCTGGATTATCCAGGTCGGCTCACTGTAAACACAAAATCTTTAAAAGAGGGAGGCAGAAACAGTTGGAGATTGAAACATACAATGCTGATGACTTTGAAGATGGAAGAAGAGGCCAAGAGCCAAGGAAAGTAGGAAGCTTCTAGAAGCTGGAAAAAGCAAGGGAACGTTTTTTCCCCTAGAGCCTCCAGAATGAATGCAGGCCTGAAAATGCCTGAATTTTAGCCCAGTGAAACCCATTTCAGATTTCTGACCTCCAAAACTGTCAGGTAGTAAATTTGTGTTATTTTAAGCCACTCAATTTACAGTAATTTGTTATAGAACCAATAGGAAACTAATATAGCTACTAGATTTCATATTTTCAGCATAAAATGAATGCCTCCTATTAGGGGTGTCAAATTTAGCACATAAATTTGTGAGACGGGTGTGAGCTGAGGCTATCAGCGCAGACCCCAGAGACGGGCATGAAACGCTAAGGCTGCTGCTGCCGCCACCAGGAAGCCTGTGTGCGAGCACAGGTCACTATCCACACCTCCCCTCCCGGGAGCCTGTGCAGCCCGCCACTGTCAGGGTCCCGGGATCCAGGGACAACTTCCCCGGGAGAACACATGGCGTGCCTCAGACTGGTGCAACATCCCGCCGACCTCTGCCACCGCAGGCCCACCCCGCACTCCGTACCCCTCCCGCCCCCTGGCCTGAGTGAGCCAGAGCCCCCGAATCAGCTGCTCCTTTAACCCCGTCCTGTCTGAGCGAAGAACAGGCGATATACACGCAGAGGCGGGGCCAAATCCAAAGCTGAACCCCAGGAGCTGTGCGAACAAAGAAGAGAAATGGAAATTTCTCCCAGTAGCCTCAGGAGCAGCGGATTAAAGCTCCACAATCGACTTGATGTACCCTGCATCTGTGGAATACCTGAATAGACAAGGAATCATCCCAAAATTGAGGCGGTGGACTTTGGGAGCAACTGTAGACTTGGGGTTTGCTGTATGTGACTGACTAGTTTCTTATTTATATCTTTATCTTAGTTTAGTATTTAGAGTTTATTATCACTGGTACATTTGTTTATTGAATTGGTTGTTCTCTTCCTTTCTATATATATATATATATACACTTTTTTTTTCTTCTCTTTTTTGCAGTGTGTATGTGTATGTGTCTTTGTGTGATTTTGTCTGTATAGGTTTGCTTTTACCATTTGTCCTAGGGTCCCATCTGTCCATTTTTTTTTTTAGTATACTTTTTAGCACTTATTATCATTGGTGGATTTGTTTATTGGTTTGGTTACTCCCTTTTTTCTTTTAATTACTTTTTAATATTTTATTTTAATAATTTTTTAATTTTTAATTTTAATAACTTTGTTTTATTTTTTTATTTCCTTACTTTTTTTTCTTTTCTCCCTTTTCTTCTGAGCTGTGTGGCTGACAGGGTCTTGGTGATCCGGCCAGGTGTCAGGCCTGAGTCTCTGAGGTGGGAGAGCCGATTTCAGAACATTGGCCCACCAGAGACCTCCTGGCCCCTCATATTATCAATCAGTGAGAGCTCTCCCAGATATCTCCATCTTAACACTAAGACCCAGCTCCACTCAACAACCAGCAAGCTCCAGTGCTAGACACACCATGCCAAACAACTAGCAAGACAGGAGCACAACCTCACCCATTAGCAGAGAGGCTGACTAAAATCATAATAAGTTCACAGACACCCCAAAACACACCACAGGACATGGTGCTGCCCACCAGAAAGACAAGATCCAGCCTCATCCATCAAAAGACAGGCATCAGTCCCCTCCAACAGGAAGCCTATACAACCCACTGAACCAACCTTACCCACTGGGGGCAGACACCATAAAAAATGGGAACTACGAACTTGCAGCCTGTGAAAAGGAGACCCCAAACACAGTAAATTAAGCAAAATGAGAAGACAGAGGAATACACAGCAGATGAAGAAGAAAGGTAGAAACCCACGAGACCAAACAAATGAAGAGGAAATAGGCAGTCTACCTGAAAAAGAATTCAGAGTAATGATAGTAAAGATGATCCAAAATCTTGGAAATAGAATGGAAAAAATAAAAGAACTGTTTTAAAAGGAACTAGAATAACTAAAGAGCAAACAAACAATGATGAACAACATAATAAATGAAATTAAAAATTCTCTAGAAGGAATCAATAGCTGAATAACTGAGGCAGAGGAACGGATAAGTGACCTGGAAGATAAAATAGTGGAAATAACTACTGCAGAGCAGAATAAAGAAAAAAGAATGAAAAGAATTGAGGACAGTCTCAGAGATGTCTGCGACAACATTAAACACAACAGCATTAGAATTATAGAGGTCCCAGAAGAAGAAGAGAAAAAGAAAGGGACTGAGAAAATATTTGAAGAGATGATAGTTGAAAACTTCCCTAGTGTGGGAAAGGAAATAGTCAATCAAGTCTAGGAAGTGCAGAAAGTCCCATATAGGATAAATCCAAGGAGAAACACACCAAGACACATATTAATCAAACTATCAAACATTAAATGCAAAGAAAAAATATTAAAAGCAACAAATCACATACAAGGGAATCCCCATATGGTTTACAGCTGATCTTTTTGCAGAAACTCTGCAAGCCAGAAGGGTGTGGCAGGACATATATAAAGTGATGAAAGGGGAAAACCTACAACCAAGATTACTCTACCCAGCAAGGATCTCATTCAGATTCGACAGAGAAATTAAAACCTTTACAGACAAACAAAAGCTAAGAGAATTCAGCACCACCAAACCAGCTTTACAACAAATGCTAAAGGAACTTCTCTAGGCAGGAAACACAAGAGAAGGAAAAGGCCTACAATAGCAAACCCAAAACAGTTAAGAAAATGGTAATAGGAACATACATATTGATAACTACCTTAAATGTAAATGGATTAACTGCTCCCGCCAAAAGACACAGATTGGCTGAATGGATACAAAAACAAGGCCCATATATATGCTGCCTACAAGAGACCCACGTCAGACCAAGCGACACATACAGACAGAAAGTGAGGGGATGGAAAAAGATATTCTATGCAAATGGAAATCAAAAGAAAGCTGGGGTAGCAATTCTCATACCAGACAATAGACTTTAAAATAAAGACTATTACAAGAGACAAAGAAGGACACTACATATGATCAAGGGATCAATCCAAGAAGAAGATATAACAATTGTAAATATTTATGAACCCAATATAGGAGCACCTCAATATATAAGTCAAATGCTAATAGCCATAAAAGGGGAAATCCACAGTAACACAATCATAATAGGGGACTTTACACCTCACTTTCACCAATGGACAGATCATCAAAAATGAAAATAAATAAGGAAATACAAGCTTTAAATGACACATTAAACAAGATGGACTTAATTGATATTTATAGGACATTCCATCCAAAAACAACAGAATACACTTTCTTCTCAAGTGCTCATGAAAGATTCTCCAGGGTGGATCATATCTTGGGTCACAAATCAAGCCTTGGTAAATTTAAGAACATTGAAATCATATAAAGTATCTTTTCTGACCATAATGCTATAAGACTAGTTATCAATTACAGGAAAAAAAACTGTAAAATATACAAATACATGAGGGCTAAACAATACACTGTTAAATAACCAAGAGATCACTGAAGAAATCAAAGAGGAAATCAAAAAATATGTAGAAACAAAGGACAACGAAAACACGATGACCCAAAACCTACAGGTTTCAGCAAAAGTAGTTCTAAGAGGGAAGTTTATAGCAATACAATTCTACCTCAAGAAACAAGAAAAATCTCAAATAAAAACCTAACCTTACACCTAAAGCAATTACAGAAAGAAGAACAAAAAATCCTTAAAGTTAGCAGAAGGAAAGAAATCATAAAAGTCAGATCAGAAATAAATGAAAAAGAAATGAAGGAAACAATAGCAAAGATCAATAAAACTAAAAGCTGGTTCTTTGAGAAGATAAACAAAATTGATAAATCATTAGCAAGACTCATCAAGAAAAAAAGGGAAACACTCAAATCAACAGAATTAGAAGTGAAAAAGGAGAAGTAAAAACTGACACTGCAGAAATACAAAGGAACAATGAGAGATTACTACAAGCAACTCTATGCCAGTAAAATGGACAACCTGGAAGAAATGAACAAATACTTAGAAAAGCACAACCTTTTGAGACTGAACCAGGAAGAAATAGAAAATATAAACAAACCAGTAACAAGAACTTAAATTGAAACTGCAGTTAAAAATCTTCTAACAAATAAAAGCCCAGGACCAGATGGCTTCACAGGTGAATTCTATCAAACATTTAGAGAAGAGCTAACATCTATCCTTCTCAAACTCTTCCAAAATATAACAGAGGGAGGAACACTCCCAAACTGATTCTATGAGGTCACCATCACCCTGATACAAGACCAGACAAAGATGTCACAAAGCAAGAAAACTACAGGCCAATATCACTGATGAACATAGCCACAAAAATCCTCAACAAAATACTAGCAAACAGAATCCAACAGCACATTAAAAGGATCATACACCATGATCAAGTGGAGTTCATCCCAGGAATGCAAGGATTCTTCAATATATGCAAATCAATCAACGTGATACACCATATTAACAAATTGAAGGAGAAAAACCATATGATCATCTCAATAGATGCAGAAAAGCTTTTGACAAAATTCAACACCCATTTATTATAAAAACCCTCCAGAAAGTAGGCAAAGAGGGAACTTTCCTCAACATAATAAAGGCCATATATGACAAACCCACAGCCAACATCATCCTCAATGGTGAAAAATTGAAACCATTTCCACCAAGATCAGGAACAAGACAAGGTTGACCACTCTCACCACTATTATTCAACATAGTATTGGAAGTTTTAGCCACAGGAATGAGAGAAGAAAAATAAATAAAAGGAATCCAAATAGGAAAAGAAGAAGTAAAATTGTCATTGTTTGCAGATGACATGACACTATACATAGAGAATCCTAGAGACACTACCAGAAAACTACTAGAGCTAATCAATGAATCTGGTAAAGTAGCAGGATACAAAATTAATGCACAGAAATCTCTTGAACTCCTATACACTAGTGATGAAAAATCTGAAAAAGATATTAAGGAAACACTCCCATTTACCACTGCAACAAAAAGAATAAAATGCCTAGGAATAAACGTACTTAAGGAAACAAAAGACCCATATGCAGAAAACTATAAGACACTGATGAAAGAAATTAAAGATGATACCAACAGATGGAGAGATATACCATGTTCTTGGATTGGAAGAATCAACACTGTGAAAATGACTATGCTATCCAAAGCAATCTACAGATTCAATGCAATCCCTATCAAACTACCAATGGCATTTTTCACAGAACTAGAACAAAAAATTTCACAATTTGTATAGAAACATAAAAGACTCCGAATAGCCAAAGCAATCTTGAGAAAGAAAATGGAGCTGGAGGAATCAGGCTCCCTGACTTCAGACTATACTACAAAGCTACAGTAATCAAGACAGTATGGTACTGGCACAAAAAACAGAAATATAGATCAATGGAACAGGATAGAAAGCCCAGAGATAAACCCACGCACATATGGTAATTTTATCTTTGATAAAGGAGGCAAGAATATACAATGTAGTAAAGACAGCCTCTTCAATAAGTGGTGCTGGGAAAACTGGACAGCTACATGTAAAAGAATGAAATTAGAACGCTCTCTAACACCATACACAAAAATAAACTCAAAACGGATTAAAGACCTAAATGTAAGGCCAGACACTATAAAAATCTTAGAGAAAAACATAGGCAGAACACTCTTATGACATAAATCATAGCAAGATCCTTTTTTTTTTTTTTTGGCGGTACGCAGGCCTCTCACTGTTGTGGCCTCTCCTGCTGCGGAGAACAGGCTCCGGACGTGCAGGCTCAGCAGCCATGGCTCACGGGCCCAGCTGCTCCACGGCATGTGGGATCTTCCTGGACTGGGGCACGAACCCGTGTCCCCTGTGTTGGCAGGCAGACTCCCAACCACTGTGCCACCAGGGAAGCCCAGCAAGATCCTTTATGACACACCCCCTAGAGTAATGGAAATAAAAACAAAAATAAACACATGGGTCCTAATGAAACTTAAAAGCTTTTGCACAGCAAAGGAAACCATAAACAAGATGAAAAGACACCCTCAGAATGGGAGAAAATATTTGCAAACGAAGAAATTGACAAAGGATTAATCTCCAAAATATACTATACAAGCAGCTCATGCAGCTCAATATCAAAAAAACAAACAACTCAATCCAAAACTGGGCAGAAGATCTAAATAGACATTCCTCCAAAGAAGATATACAGATTGTTAACAAACACATGAAAGGATGGTCAACATCACTAATCATTAGAGAAATGCAAATCAAAACTACAGTGAGGTATCACCTCACACCGGTCAAAATGGCCATCATCAAAAAGTCTACAAACAGTAAATGCTGGAGAGGGTGTGGAGAAAAGGGAACCCTCTTGCACTGTTGGTGGGAGTGTAAATTGATACCGCCACTATGGAGAACAGTATGGAGGTTCCTTAAAAAGCTAAAACTAGAGCTACCATATGACCCAGCAATCCCACTAGTGGGCATATGCCCTGAGAATACCATAATTCATAAAGAGTCATGTACCAGAATGTTCACTGCAGCACTATTTACAATAGCCAGGACATGGAAGCAACCTAAGTGTCCATCGACAGATAAATGGATAAAGAAGATGTGACACATATATACAATGGAATATTACTCAGCCATAAAAAGAAATGAAATTGAGTTATTTGTATTGAGGTGGATGGACTTAGAGTCAGTCTTACAGAGTGAAGCAAGTCAGAAAGAGAAAAACAAATACTTTATGCTAACACATAAATACATATATACGGAATCTAAAAAAATGGAAGAGGAAAAAATGGTTCTGAAGAACCTTGGGGCAGGACAGGAATAAAGACGCACACATAGAGAATGGACTTCAGGACACAGGGAGGGGGAAGTGTAAGCTGGGATGAAGTAAGAGAGTGGCATGGACATATATACACTACCAAATATAAAATAGATAGCTAGTGGGAAGCAGCCGCAGAGCACATGGAGATCAGTTTGGTGCTTTGTGACCACCTAGGGGGGTTGGATAGGGAGGGTGGGAGGGAGGTGCAAGAGGGAGGGTATATGGGGATGTATGGATACGTAGAGCTGATTCACTTTGTGATTCAGCAGAAACTAATACACCATTGTAAATCAATTATATTCCAATAAAGATGTTAAAAATAAATAAATAAATAAACACTATTGGGGGAAAATAACTAAATAATTAAATAAGACTATTGGGAATAGATAATTGGTCAAAGTGATAGATAATATTTAATGGAAGTTTTTTGAGAATAATTAGTTTTATATGAAGATATATTCAACTTTAGTTCTAAAAAAAAGAATTTATGAACTGAATTTAGCTTATTTGTTGTAAACTTGAATCGTTTTGTTGTTGTTAATGAAAGGACTATTTTCTCAGAAAATTGAAATAACTGATTTTATAACAGTGAGTTATAAACTGGAGCTACATCTAAAAATGTTAACACAGAATTATCTTGAAGTTTCAAAGGGAAAAAAGTGGTTGATTGGAACCTCACTTACGTTTTTTGAGCAAAACAATGTTGAAAGAAACACATTTTGAATAGAAAACTTTATCAGGCTCTTTCATATTTCAAGGCATAATTGTTTTAACACTGACAATCTCTCATCTCTGGATCCCCCTCCATCATAGGTAAACCAGGACAGTTGGTCACTTTACCAACCAGGAGCCTCTTCACTGGCATGTTACCTAAGCTAGAGACAAGCTTTTATTGTGATAAGCCACTGAAATGTGGGGATTTATTTGTTACAGCAGCTAGTGTTACTGAGACCAACATGTCAACGTGCATGGTGGTGTTTCATATTTAGTAATTTGGAAGAAAGTAAGGACAGAGACATGTAAAATCCTTATAACTGCTTAGCATGTCTGAAATTTTGATCAACTTTTTAACTTGATTTTTATTAAATCGTGGTTCTGATGTTGTATCTATACTGGGTGAGTCATGATTTATGGGTGTAACTACAAGTTTGAATTTATTGGAAGAACGAATAGACATTCTATATTTATAGAAAATGAATCAACTCCATACTTTTGAACCTCAGTCTGGTATCTACTCTGTTTTCCCAGTGATGATATGTTACTATTCAAAGTAAACTTTTCCTTCCCATTACCCCTCACATGCATAAATATATATACAGCCGCATACATACATACGGCTGTAAACATATGATATCCGGGGTATCTGTTCACACTGGCTTCTCCCTGTCTATTTCCAAAATGCAAACGCTTGAGCCTACACTTGTGGCAATAGCAGATTATCTAGAAATCAAAACTATCATCCTCCAGATTCCTACCTCCAGAGATTCCCCTCATGTTTAAGAGTCTGGAGAGAGAGACCAATCCATCTCAGACCTCTCTTGATGTATGCAATTATGGTAGACAGTCACTGATTCTGATGAGAAACTGGCCTTGGTGAATCATGCCTTGAAGTTCATAAAGTAATGCAAAACCCCAATCTTAAATAAAAGCCACAGCCAGTGGGGCAGCATAGCTGCCCACAGAAGCCAATTGCTTTATGGCAGTCTATTCATACCTCAGTGTTACGCTCAGTGAAAAGCTCCCAGACAAGATGCCCAGGGTCCTATTGATGGAAGTTCTTTTAGTTTCCAGTTTTCCTGCAGGTGTGAAGTTGTTGAAATTTGGCCTGTGATAGAACCAAGCTACATAACAATAGTGGAGTCACTTTGGCAGAAGACACAAGGCAATCCAGAATGAGCCTTGGGATGGAAGATGCTGGGAAGAAAAACATTCTTTGTACCAACAAGGCCTTTCACACATGTTGGATCTAAAGCCAGGGGTAAATATAGAATCCTCTGCTAGAGCTGCTCCTATGGGTGCCAGGATAGGGCTCTTTCCCAACAATGTCTTGGGGAAAGAAAATCTCTAGCACCATGGACCCTCTGTCCATACTGCATTTGAATACTAACACTTGATGTATCCTCTGTCAATAAGTTCACTTAGTTCACCTACACAGACACTTCCCTGAACCTGAACAAGTCATCCCAAGAGAATCAGTCAGCCTCAGATCTAATGTTTCTACCTCTCAGAGTTGGATCCCAATTCTTAAAAACTCTCAAAATACAATAGATTTAATTTCACTCTCTTCCTAAAACTAAGAGGGCTATCCTTAGCTGTTCCAAGGTGACTTCTGTCTTGCCTTAGTTTAGTGGTGAAGACCTCTCTGGTGCCTACCACCTGCCACTACACTTGGAGAAATAAAAGCATGTACACAGATCTGTATGGGCTGAAAGTGTATGCTAAGTATATGGATTATCCATGGCGATTCTTTGGAAGGGCACTGTTTGTTGTTTACATAGGTACTTGGTTTGCCTGAAGTACCTCAGCATTTTAAAGAAAAGAAAATTCAAGACAGTTAAACTGTTCCATTGGGTCAGACAGCCACCCACTTTTGAGCAGGACTGAAAGAACAGCAGGGATGAGTAACTTCCAGTGGAGAAGCAGAGCTGGTGATATCCAGGCAGAAGCCGGACAAGAGGATCTCAGGAAGAGAGGGGTGTGTGACTCACTGGAGAGGCATCGCACATCTGATCCCTGACATCTTCTCACCCTAGGGTTGGGGGGGCCATTCCCAATGAGGAGATATGCAAGCAACTCCCAGGAGAGCCTCAGTGAAATGACCCCTCAGGTCACAGGTACACGCAGGAGCAGCAGAACATATGAGTGGCTGTTGCCAACAGAAAGCAATGGGCCCTGGTGATCTGCAAGCGACCTTGAGGTTTCCCCAAGGGCAGACAGAAGAAAAGGCGGAAACAGACGATTTTCAACTAAGTTGCACAAAACAATCTGTAAATTTTGATATAAATATTCTTTAGTTATTTGAGCTGAGTATCTGTAAGTAAAAGTCGAGTACAGGTAATGAATTAAAAGCATGAGCTCCAGAAATACACAGCCTGGGTTACCTCTGGTGTGGAGCTGGATAGGATACTTGAGCTCCAAGGGTCTCAATTCCCTCATCTGTAAAAAGGGAATAATAATAGTTTCTAATCAGCTATCATTATCACCATCATCATGATTAGACATCTATGTGCAATGATATCTATTTCCCAGGTTTCTAGGTCAGGGAGTCCACATGGCTTAAGAGGAAACAATACGAACAAATTAATACCTGGAAGGTAGCTCATACACTCAGGCATCCTTAGCATGGGATGGTACAATCACAGCCTAATGAAGATGTGGACACTTAGTTAGCAGCTACAGCACAATACTCATTCCCATTGAAAGGCAAGGGTGAGTAAATGTGTGTAACAGATCTGAACAAAATGTGTGTAACAGATCTGAACAAAATGAGTGAGTTGCCGTGCACATGGAGAGGATGGAAAGGAGGCAGGCAAGAAGTAGAAAAAATACACGTAGAAAATCAGTCAGGCTCTTGATTACGTTGTGACATTCCACTTATATTTCTGAAGCCCTCATACCTTGATTTCTAATACCTGTCCTCTCCAGAGCCCTTCCCAGGGTCCTGTTTTCATAAGAACTACTTTGTTGTAGACTGATCCCAAATACAGGGCTAGTCAATAACTCTAACCATTCCTTGTGCAATGTATGTATTTAAATAGTTAAAGGAATAAACCTCCTTCATGACCCAGGTGCTTTCCCCAGGACCCCTCAGTCACACCACATTCTGTGGGCTCCTGTAGAAGTCTTGCTGTTTGGCAAAAATCATCACAGGGTGCAAGCTCGTGTGTAATTTTAAAATCATCTTCCTCATCCGTCATAAAGTAAAAAATGTTCCTCAGCGTGCTGAAATCTGCTAGATGACGGTAGAGATTAGGGAGGGAAGGGAGGGAAGGAGCTTGAATTTTCTCAAAATGAGCCTCTGAAATTCAAGTCTTTAAACGAAGAAACCGTATATGAATAAAGGAAGCCTTCTTGATGGAAATCCTTTTTCCAATCTTGGCTTTATATGGACCCAGGGAATGGCCTTTCCTTTACATTCACTTTGTCTCCATGACTAGGTGGCTACATGTTTTATCATCATCCTTTAAGAAGTTACTTGTATATGTCTCTGAGATGTTGCCCTGAAAAGCATCCTCTAAGTGTAAGGCCAAAGACACTAACAGTTTTTACCACTATCACCAACCCAGCCACTGATTTATCTAATATAGTTAAGGCTTCAATTATCCCATAAGAGCCAAAGAATATTTGCTTTCCTCTACATGGCTTCTTCTGTCACCTCAAGAGATCCACTGGGCCCCCAAGGAATACATTTTCTCTCCAGCTCAAATATTTCACCACATGCTTTTGTTATGATTGGCTAAGTATGTGGTGACTACTATTTTATTAGGGCAAGATTTAACCTCCTAAAAGAAGATGTGGCTCATGTTTTCAAGAACTGACCAACTTGAGAATGCCCTCCCAAACATAAGCCAAGGAAGCCATGATTCTTTTAGTGAAATGGATTTCCAGTCTTGTAAGGAGGGAGTAATTTTAATATTCCCTAGTGATATGTGGGCACAAATACACATTTCAAAACCTCTGAACATCTGTTTTTGAAAATGAAGAAAAATGCGTGTTTATTATATGTCTGTGTGTTTCCAGCTGACAAGATTTCAGCATGGGTATATTTAGCTGTGACTCCTAATGCAGGACATTTGATTAAAATATGTCAAATAAATTGCTCACCATAATTTTCAACCTAATGAGAATTCCCTCCAGACACAGTTTTATAATTGTCTACATTTGCTTCATTTCTCCTCAGAATTATTTTCTTTGCTTTGCACATTCTATTTTATACTATTTTACTTCATACTTCTATTTTATACTTCTTCATAAGTGATGGAGGTATATTTTATGCCCCCTTTTGCGTTATATGTAGCAGAATTATGACAACCAAATATCTTCTCCAGGGTCGACTCTCCTCAGAACTGGTACTAGTAGAAGTATTTTTTATGCCATAAAGTAAATGAACAATAATAGCAAAGTATTATTTTATATTATATAAAATATAATGTTTATTCATATTGCACATTGTTATATAGTATTTACTCTGAGATAGGTATTATTCTAAGTGCTTAACATTTATTAACTCATTTAATACTTAAAACAGTCCCGTGAAAAAAAGGCACTACAGTGGTCTCTGACTTATGATGGTTTGACTTACAATTTTTCAACTTTATGATAGTATGAAAGTGATATGCATTTAGTGGAAACCATACGGATAATGATCTCCACTGTACAGATGAGGGATTTGAAGCAAAGAGAAGTTAATAACCTGTCCCAGTCACCAGCTAATAAGCAGCAGATCTGGTTTTCAAGCACAAAGTCTCGCACTGAGAGATCCATTTTCTTAACCACCAAGCTGAGCTGCCTTGCTGAACGGAGATCACTTTACGCCATTGCCACAAAGATATATCAAATATACAAAAATGCACTTGTCATTCCCCTGTTGACAAACTTCTGATACTTCCCCACTGATCCAGATGTCCATGTATTGTACTTTTTACACATTCAACTCATTGTGTGTTAACGTTTATATAACTCTCCACACAAGAATCATAAATTCTACAAGGACAAAAACGATGGTTTATTATTGTCTGTTTGGTTTAAAAATTTTTTTGCCTCAGTCTCTAACACCCTTCCTTAACTGTATAGGACTCGTTAAATGTATGTACAGTGAAAGAAAAGGACTGCACGTGGGGACCAGGCAGCTGCTGCTAGCTGAGCCCCACAGTGAGGTGAGCAGCTAAATATGAACAACCCTAAGAGTGTAAGAGAGTTCAGTTAGGTTCCAAGGAGAAGCAAACACATCTATCCCAAAGGCCAAAGGGATCATTTGGTTGGAAAAAAAATAGTTAAGAAAATAATGGTGTAAGACTGGGCACCTCAATACTCTCAAGATCATTCACTCCTCTCATGCACATCAAAAGCTGGAAAGAAAGTTAGAAATTAAATAACCTAAACTTGCCTTTTACAGATGAAGAAACTTAGGTCCAAAGAGGTAAACTGACTTGTCTAGTTCCACTTGATTGGCTAGAGGTAAAACCAAGTCAATCAAATTCCCCCGACCTCCCTCCAGTGCTCTTTCTATTATATCACACAGCTACTCTTCAATGTGGTCTGAAACTGCAGTTTCAGCTCCTGCTTCCTTGTTTAACTCAGACTAAATAAGAATTCACTGTCTCAAGGACTTACTGCCACCCCGATCATCTATTTAAATTGGAATCTGGGGCAGAATCAAGGCATCAATATTTTTTTTTACATTAAAAAAATTTTCAAGCATATACAAATATAGTTTAATAGCCAAGAATCACTCTGTTTCATCAACTATCAACTCATCAATTATCAATATTGCTTCATCATGGCTTTTTCCCCCACCTCCAGGTGACTGTAAAGAAAATTCCATACATCATGTTACTTTATCTAGAAATATTTTGATATGTATCTCTAAAAAGTAAGGACTCTTTAAAAACTAAACTATAATATCATTATTGCACCTTAAAACATTAATCCTAATTCCTTCATATTGACAGATATCCAGACAGTGTTATCTACTGATTATTACTTCACTAATGTTTTAAACAGAATCCAAAGATCTATACCTTGCATTCAGAGGATATAGTTTCTTAGTCACTCCTAATTTACGGGTGCTCCCTCCATCATCCTCTGTCCTTTTCCTTTAAATCTTTCTTTGAAGAAAAAAGTTTGTTTTCTGTAAAGTTTCCCATAGTCTGTATTTTGCTGATTATATCCCTGTAATGTTCTTTACTGTGTTTCTCTGCCCCCTGTGTTTCTAATTTATCAGAAATTAGACAAATTTATTTGGCTTCAGCTTCAATTCTTTGCAATAATACTTCATAAGTAGTGGTGCATATATAGTGTTCGGATGTCTCTTTTTGTGATGCTGGCTACTAACAATCATTGCCTAGATCCACTAATTCATTCAGGTTACGAAATGGGAAATGCTAATTTTACCATTCGTTCCACGATCATTAGCTGGAATACTCTTTTTTTTTTTTTGCGATACACGGGCCTCTCACTGTTGTGGCCTCTCCCGTTGCGGAGCACAGGCTCCGGACGCGCAGGCTCAGTGGCCATGGCTCACGGGCCCAGCCGCTCTGCGGCATGTGGGATCCTCCCGGATCAGGGCATGAACCCGTGTCCCCTGCATCGGCAGGCGGACTCCCAACCACTGCGCCACCAGGGAAGCCCTGGAATACTCTTATAAAGAGATTTTTTTTCTTATCAACTGTGTAGTTACGTTGAGGAATATTTCATATAGGAGAAGCAACAGAGTGCTTCTTTCCCTTTATTTACTTCTTTCAAAATAAAGAGTTGTTTTACTAACAACTTCCAAAGGTGACAATTAAGGGTTTTTGTTTTATTTCATCTTTTGGCATCATTATTAACTTGTGGATGTAAACATATTTGATGTGCACTAATTGCAACTAGTATCCTTATTATACCATCTTTAGGTTAGTTCATGCTTCTTTTTGATATGAACATAGTGGTATTTAATAGTAGCACTATCTTGCTTTCCAGAACGATAAGATGTTCCAGTCTAACAGCCACATGTAAATCAATGAAGTTAGAACACACCCTCACACCATACACAAAAATAAATTCAAAATGGATTAAAGACTTAAATATAAGACACGACACCATAAAACTCCTAGAAGAGAACATAGGCAAAACGTTCTCTAACATAAATCATACCAATGTTTTCTTAGGTCAGTCTCCCAAGGCAATAGAAATAAAAGCAAAAAGAAACAAATGGAACCTAATCAAACTTATACGTTTTTGTGCAAAGGAAACCATAAACAAAATGAAAAGACAACCTACAGACTGGGAGAAAATATTTCCAAACAATATGACTGACAAGGGCTTAATTTCCAAAATATACAAACAGCTCACACAGCTCAACAACAGCAAAATCCAATTGAAAAGTGGGCAGAAGACATAAACAGACATTTCTCCAAAGAATACATACAGATGGCCAAAGGCACATGAAAAGTTGCTCCACATCACTAATTATTAGAGAAATGCAAATCAAAACTACAATGAGGTACCACTTCACACCGGTCAGAATAGCCATCATTAAAAAGTCTACAAATAATAAATGCTGGAGAGGGTGTGGAGAAAAGGGAACCCTCTTACACTGTTGGTGGAAATGTAAATTGGTGCAGCCACTATGGAAAACTGTATGGAGGTTCTTCAGAAAACAAAAAATAGAGTTGCCATATGATCCAGCAATCCCACTCCTGGGCATATATCCAGACAAAACTATAATTCAAATAGATACATGCACCCCAATGTTCATAGCAGCACTATAGCCAAGACATGGAAACAACCTAAATGTCCATCAACAGATGAATGGATAAAGAAGATGTGGTATATATATACAATGCAATACTACTCAGCCATTAAAAAAGAATGAAATAATGCCACCTGCAGCAACATGAATGAACCTAGAGTTTATCATACTAACTGAAGTCAGAAAGAGAAAGACAAATACCGTATGATATCACTTATATGTGGAATCTAAAATATGACACAAATGAACTTATCTATGAAACAGAAACAGACCCACAGACATAGAGAACAGATCTGTAGTTGCCAAGGCTGGGGGGAGTGGAGAGGTGGATTGGGAGTTTGGGGTTAGCAGATGCAAACTATTATATATAGAATAGATAAATAACAAGGTCCTACCATATAGCACAGAGAACTATATTCAATATCCTGTGATAAACCATAATGGAAAAGAATATGAAAAAGAATATATATATATATATATATATATATATATATATAATACATATAATGTATATGTAACATAATATATATTAATCACTTTGTTGTCCAGCAGAAATTAACACAACATTGTAAATCAACTATATTCCAATAAAAAATAAATATAAAAATAAAAAATTAAATTAGAAGACTGAAAATATACTTAAATTCTTAGGCCTTAATTAAGAGTGTTTATCAAAAACAATAGTAAAAAACACTTGTTAAAAAAAAAAAAGGTTCCAGTCTCACTTTGTACATTTTTTGCCCCAGAGCTAGAATCGGCCATTTTTTTCAAGAAGTCCTGGTAACTTTTAAAGGGAAGGGGTATTTAGAAGCCTTTTAGCACTAAAGGTGTTCAGTATTACTGGGTTGGCCTTTGTTTCAGGACTTTTCAGTGAACAGAACTACATAACACATATTTTTAAGATGAAATTCGTCATGAATACATACTTTCAATTCCAGTTTAAATTAGACTATGGGATATTTATTTAACATCATTAATCTTAATTTATATCTTCTTTCTCCCATAAAAATATCCTTATTCTAAACAACACCAACATAAATAGCCCATTAAATTTATCTCACAACTGTATGTATAGCAATATCAACACTACCAACAATAGTATGATTATTGTTTTAAGATATTTCTGCAATTTTTTTGTTCTTAAAGTATATCATACTAGGGATCCATGGACAAATTACTGTGTTACAAAGTCATTTGAAATAGTCTTTCCCTGTTTGGTTACGTCACTAACTCAATACACGACACTCAATTGTTTTCACTTATTTTTTATATTAAGTGATAGATATTTTAATTTATGCTTATAAGTATATGATATATTTACATGATCCAAGGGCAAATCTACCCTTATAGTCACATAAGTCTAGATTGTATTCCTGTTCCATCTACCCTATTCATTCAAACTCCCTATTGGTAAATATATTTTTTAAATTTAATGGTTTACCCTATCATATACTTAACGTTAGCACCTATATTTACATATAATCATATTTCTTGTGTTTCTTAAATAAATGGATCAAATATGAGAAAGTACAAGGAGAAGTAGCTTAAACAAGATACAGGGACTTACCTGGTGGTCCAGTGGTTAAGAATCCACCTTACAATGCAGGGGACGCAGGTTCGATACCCGGTCAGGGAACAAAGACCCCACCTGCCGCAGAGCAACTAAGCCCGTGTGCCACAACTACCGAGCCTGCACACCACAACTAGAAAGAAACTCATGCACCACAGTGAAAGATCCTGAGTGCCACAACTAAGACCTATGCAGCCATAAATAAATAGATAGGTAGGTAGGTAGATAGATAGATAGACAGATATTAAGATACAAAGTTGATTTCCCCCTCTCATTTAATAGCGATAAATGACCTGGCACAGTCACTCTGCTCCACAGAACCCTCAGGGATCCAGCTCCTGGATGCCAGCTCACTGCTCTGATGTCATAAGGGGACAGTCTTCATGCTCACAGCCCAGGATGGTGTTATCCATGTTCCAAGCAGGAAGGTGTAAGAAGGGTGAAGAAAAGAGGCAAAGATTGCACATCAACTATCTCTTTAAAAAGATTCCTGTGAAAGTGCTACAGGACACTTCAACTTACACCCCATTGGCCAGAACAAAGTAACATAGCCACCCCCACTGCAAAGAGAAATGCATATTTATTTTGGATGGCCATGTGCTGCAGCTGAGAAAAAGGAAAATGGGGAGATGGGATTTTAGAAAGCAAGTAGCAATTTCTGCTACACCTTCTCCTCCTACATCAAATGGTTGTTTTGTGGCTCAAATAAGCAGCAAATATGAAGGATTTTCATAAACTATAAAATATTAAATGTGAAATGTTATTAATGTTATTAACTATACTCTGTTTCTAATAAACTAATAAATTTAATTTTAGGTTTCCCAACTTTCTGTAATTTTAATAAAGGTCTCCCTGAAAGTATGCCTTTAAAGAAAAATCACTCCAATGATGAGACTTTCCTAAATTTTGGAATACAGAGAAACTTTCTTAAACCTATAATCTACCAAAAGAAACCCTACACTAGATATTATATTCAGTGGTGAAATATTAAAAGCATTCCCTTAAAACTCAGAAACAAGTTAAGAATGCCACTATCACCGATTTTCTTTAACATTGTTCTGTAAGTCCTATTCAGCTCAATAAGACAAGAAAAAGGGGAAAAAACCTGTGTAAGGATTATAAAGAAGGAAACAAAGGAGTCATTATTCAGAGATAATAGTCAACATATAAAACCAGAAGAATACACAGATAAACTAGAGTTAATAAGAGTTTATCAAAGTTTCCATATATCAATAGGCAAAAATTCATGGTAATTCTATGCACTAATAATAATTAGAATACTCTATATAAAAGTTGGCAAATATAATATCAATAGATAAAAATTAAAGATAATTCTATATACCAGTAACAATGAGAATATACTATTTTTTTAAAATACTATATTTGATAGCATGCGGGATCTACCCTTCTTTATCTTGCTTTGTAGTGCTGCATCTGGATCCTGTAAACATTTCTCCTTTGCCTGCTGGCACAATGTTAGGATTTGTCAGTAGAGGGCACTACTGGGACACTACAAGGTGTAACAGGAAAGAGCTTCTCTTCCTGTTTTTGGTGTACCTTCCTTCCATCGCTACAGTTTGGCTGTCAGTGGTGTGCAAAAGACTCAGTAGTGCCCACATTTTGCTGATACCTCAGGGAGTGACTTTCTTGTCAGTGATGTATGGGAGACACAGTGTTGCACACCCACAAACAAATTTATCTGATACCTCAGCAGATAGATTCCTGTTTGCCAAGTACTGGCACCCTAATAGCCTGCTCACCAGTTCAGGCTTTAGCTTCTTTTTGAACTTCTCCAACATCCAGTGAGCCACAGACACTCTCTCTTAAATGAGATCTGAATCTCAGCCACAGAAGGAGAGCTTTTCCAAATGTATTCTTCCTTAGAAATTTTCCTTCAGTCCTAGAAGCAGTAACTACTGCCTACATTTGCTATTTCTGTATTATTTAGAGTTCTCTTTTACTCTTTTTAGAAGCTAATCACCTTTTTCTAGTTAGTAATTCTTTACTTTAAATTTTCTTTGATTAAATTTACAGGTATGATTTCTTTTACATGAATCGTGACTGATGGGTTGCAACAAAAATAAAATAAAATCCAGTAATTAATTAAGATCTTAAAATGTGTTAAGATCTTTCTGGAAGAGAAAGAAAAATTTTATTGAAAGATAATTTTAAATTTTTAAATAGAGGACCCACTGTATAGCACAGGGAACTATACTCAATGTTTTGTAATAATCTATAAGGGAAGAAAATCTGAATAAGAATATATATATAACTGAATCACTGTGCTGTACACCTGAAACTAACACAAAATTGTAAATCAACTATACTTCAATAAAATAAAAGCAAAAAGTAAAAATAAAAATTTAACTAAATGAAGAGACATACCATGCTCATGGATAGACAGTTTCAATATCTCATCAGTTTTCCCCCAAATAATCTATGGATTTAATATAATTATAGGCAAAATATCAATGTATATAAATATATTAGATACAATTAAGTAAAATAAATAAATGCCATTTAAATAGACACACAAATGTATATAAAATAAATATTCATAAATACATGATCAAATGAGGAAAGATGATACTTGAATAACTTGGGTTTGAACTGCGTGGGTCCACTTATACATGGATTTTTTCAATAAATATTTTGGAAATTTGTGACAATTTGAAGTAACACACAGAAGAATTGTGAATTCAAAAAAATTAAGAAAAAGCTACATATGTCATAAATGCATAAAATATCTGTAGATACTAGTCTATTATTTGCTACCATAAAATATACACAAAACTATTACAAAAAGCTAAAATGTATCAAGCACACAAGCACAAACCATAGATGTCTCCATTCAAAGTCAAGAGAAATCTTAACAAACTTAAAGATGCAGTACTAAACCATAACTGCATAAAATTAACTGTTGTACATACTGTGCTACTGTAATAATTTCATGGCCACCTCCTGTTGCTGTTGCAGTGAGCTTAAGTGTTGTATCTGCTTAAAATGCCATGTGTCACTAATCATCTCTGTGGGAGCAGTTCGTCTCTCCAGTAAATTGCATATCACAATAAAAAGTGATCTCTCAGGGTTTGTATGTATTTTTTCATTGTGTTTAGTGCAATACTGTAAACCTTTAATAACACCATGGGACTAATACAAAATGCTACTAGGGGTGCTGGAAGTGCTCCTTCTAAGAAGCAGAAAAAAGTCATGACATTACAAAAAAAAAAAGTTGAACTGCTTGATACGTACCGTAATTGAGGTCTGCAGCTGTGGTTGCCCTCCACTTCAAGGTAAGTGAATCCAGCCTAAGGACGACTGTAAAAAAAGAAAAGGAAATTTGTGAAACCATTACTGCAGCTACGCCAGCAGGCATGAAAACCTTGCACGTTTTACAAAATACCTTTTCATCACATACTGAAAATGCAGCTTTTTTTATTTTAATCTGATAAGACGTGTTTATATTTACATGGCACATTTAAAGCAATGGCTACGTTGGTCATACATATTAAAAACCATAAAAAAAGTTAAGAACTAAAATATACATCATACACTTGTGTATATATATATTTTTACACAGAGATAAAAAGGCTTATAAAAAATCAATGCAACGGGGTTTTTAGTATACAGGTAAAGAATGAATTATGCTTCAGGTACTTTAATTTGTTAATATGAGCAAATAGCTTGGTGGTTTGGGGATGACCGAAAATTGAGCCTTAACTTCAGATTAATTTGTGAGAATCAGGAAAATTCTTTAAACTGCATCACATCCTCTCAGACCAGGGCTAGAAAGGGGATTTCAGGTTTCTCTGAGCCTCCCCAGTTACCCCTAAAGTAGAACTTCTTAAAATTGTGTCACTACCACTTGTAAAAATTTAGCAATATCCGAAGAAAATGCTAATGAAGAAATTTTGCTCATTATTTTGCAAACCAAATAGCCTCTTCAAAACAAACCAGCGTTCTCCCGAACACGGTCCAGTTGAGAAAAGGTAAGGTTGTGGTAAATAAAACTTTAAAAATGTATTTATTTATTTTTGGCTGTATTGGGTCATTGTTGCTGCGCCCCGGGCTTTCTCTAGTTGCAGTGAGCAGGGGCTACTCTTCATTGTGGTGCGCGGGCTTCTCATTGCAGTGGCTTCTCTTGTTGTGGAGCAGAGCTCTAGGAGCATGGGCTCAGTAGTTGTGGTGTGGGCTCATTAGTTGTGGCTCACGGGCTTTAGAGCTCAGGCTCAGTAGTTGTGGCACACGGGCTTAGTTGCTCCGCAACATGTGGGAACTTCCCAGACCAGGGCTCGAACCCGTGTCCCTTGCATTGGCAGGAGGATTCTTAACCACTGCACCACCAGGGAAGTCTGGTTGTAGTAAACAAAACTTACAGTAATTTTTCCCCCCCCCCGTGGCTATTTTTTATTAACTGGGGAAATTATTTAATGTCATCAACTTGAAGAGTGGTGGGTTGCATTTTGTTCATGGGTTTGTGTTTGTGTTTTCACTTTGGACTCAATTTCACGTCACCAAATGCTTCGTTTATACTTGAGGAAAAAAACAAGGCCATATGTAAAAATGCTTCTGATGCCTAAGTGTCTTTCTCCTGCAACTCCAAACCCATACTTGCTACTTTGGGTGCACAGATGGTTAGGTCAGCAGGCTGGGTCCACCTGTCGCCTTTCCATGTAGGAGGCTTCTAATTAGTGGGAAAAGAGTATTTTTCTAATATCTTGCAAGGAATAGCCAAATCTTCCTGCAGGAAGAAAAGTGAACAGCGGTTGCCTGTACCTAGCATACATAGTACAATCAGAAGGCCGTAGAAACCATAGGGGACAGGCTTGTCAGCGCTGGCTCTTCTTCCTGCCACGACCTTCATGTGATTATTGCCAGCTGACTGCATGGCCTCATTCCTCTCTCCCCACTCTCCCCATCCCTTCTCTATTACACACAGGACATCAGTCTCCAAGGAAAGGGACTTTTATTCTAGTCTGCCAATCATATTGGGAAAGTGCTAGCCACGCTTACCTTCCTGGGAATGTTTTCAGCTCATCTGAGAGCACTTTGCATTTCTTTATCAGATCATTGATGAAAATGCAGCTTTTATATAGGTGCAGGATTGCTATATGAAAGGCATATCTATAGACTCTACTGTGATTTCAGAAAAAGCAAAGTCATTACATGATAACTTACAGCAAAAGGAAAGTGGAAGGTCTAAAGCTGGAGAATTTAATGCCAGCAAAGGAAGGTTTGATAATTTTAGAGAGAGATTTGGCTTTAAAATGTCACGATATCAGAAGAAGCAGATTCTGCCAACCAAGAGACAGCAGACCAGTTCCCAGATGTCACTAAAAAAATCATGGAGGAGAAAGATTATCTGCCTGAACAAGTTTTTAATCAGAGGAAATTGCCCTATTCTGGGGAGGTGGGGGGAAGCCACAGAGGATAATTTATCACTAAAGAAGAGAAGCAAGCATCAGGATTTACAGGCAGGAAGGGATAGGCTAACTCTACTGTTTTGTGCAAATGCAGTCAAGGTTTATGATTAGGACTTCCCTTATCTATAAAGCTGTTAATCCTGAGCCTTGAAGGGAAAAGATAAACACCAGCTGCCAGTCTTTTGACTGTACAAGAAGATTTGGACAATGAGAACACTTTTTCTGGATTGGTTGCATTGATGCTTTGTACTTGAAGTCAGGAGGTACCTTGTCAGTAAGGGACAGTTTTTTACAGTTTTATAAAAATTTTACAGTGATTGTTTCACTAGTATATAGGCTAGGCTACCAGGAAGCAATCATATTAATTATAGTAGGCTACAATAAAGCAAATGTATTGCTGCTTCTTTGTTATCAATGCATATATTGGTTATACCTGTAAATAAACATGAATTTCTTTTTCACACTATCTTTTCAATTCTGATATCTAGTATTAGTAACACATAAAACGTCTATAATATTTGTATCACATAAGACAATATTGATGTAGGTACTGAGGGACAGATAATTCATCTTGTAAATAGATCATGTAAACTTACGATATCGATAAAAACAATACAGTGCTATAAATATATTTTCTTTATGATTTTCTTAACATTTTCTTTTCTCTAGCTTGCTTTATTGTAAGAAAACAGTATATAATACATAAAGCATACAAAATACGTGTTAATTGACTGCTTATGTTATTGGTAAGACTTCTAGTCAACAGTAGGCTATTAGTAGTTAAGTTTGGGGGGAGTCAAAAGTTATTCATGGATTTTTGACTGTGTGGGGTTTGGTGCTTCTAAGCCCTGTGATGTTCAAAGGCCAACTGTAGATAAATGGGGGAACAGAGACAAATTTTCCATGCAGAATATTTCAAAATAACTTATGTAGATACTCCCTCCTCAAGAAAGTGGAGTATAACTTCTCACTCCTTTAGGGCAGGTTCTACTTAGGGACTTATTTCCAAAGAGTGTGAAAAATGGGGGGGAAGTAACTTTACAGTGGAGAAACGTGGCAAACACTACCTTAGCCAGGTGGTCAAGGTTAACTCTAAGGACATGTCATGTTGATACCATATACTCTTGATACTATGTGTGAAGAATGGCACGTCACCTCTATGATCTTCCTCTCAAAACTAATAACCTCTCAGTTAAATCATAAGAAAAACATCAAACCAAACTAATTTGAGGACATTCTACAAAAATACCTGAATAGTGCTCTCCAAAACTATCAAGGTCATTAAAACAAGTAAGATCTGAGAAACTGTCACATTTAAACTCACAGAGGAGATTAAGTAAGACATGATTACTAAATGTAATGTGGTATCCTAGAAGGAATTCTAGACCAGAAAAAGGACATTAGGAAAAAAAAACTAATAAAATATGAATAAAATATGAAGTTTACTTAATAATAATAACAATGTGTCAATATTGATTCATTAGTTATGATGTAGTAATTCAAAATGTTAATAATAAAGGAAACTAGGTGTAAGATATATGGGAACTTTTCCATACTCCCTTTTATATGAACTTTTCTATAAGCCTAAAATTATTCTAAATTTAAAAGTCTAGTTAGAATATTATTAAAGTAAAACTTTAAAATGTTATTAATGTAGGTTTTCATGAAACTCTTCAAGCTGATATCAAAATGTAAGTAAAAGTACAAAGTATTTATGAATAATGTTCAAAACACTTATGAAGAAAAAGAAGGCGGTAGGACAGATAGCAAAACTTTATGTTAAAGCTTCATAGTAATTAAGATGGTATGGTGTTACCACAGAGATAGGAAAGAGTCATAAATTATGGAAACAAGGTATGATAGAGTTAGCTCTGTATGTCAGACAGAAAAAGACAGATTGATCAATAACTGGTGCTGAGATAATTTGTTATTCATACAGGAAAAAATAAAGTTCAATCCATGCTGCACACCACACACAAAAATAAATGCCAAATGGATTTCAATGTGAAAAGTCAAAACTTTAACTTATTTGGAAGAAAATTTAATACCTTTAAGACCTTAAGAAAGGGAAGGATTTCTAAAATGCACACAAAAGCACAACCCAAAATAAGAAAACATTTATATATTCTAATTCACTAAAGTTAGAAACATCTATTCATTCAGAGATACCATAAATAGACTGAAAAGTTAATCCATAAACAGAGAAAAGATATACACAGTGGACAGAACAAACATAGGATTAGTATTCAGAATACATTTATATCAACAAGAAAAATAGAAACAGGCCAATAGTCAAATGGACAAAAAAAAATGTTTGCAGTAGAGGAAAAGTATGAAAAGATTATCAACTTCATTTGTACTCAGGGAAATGAAAAGTAAAATTACCATAATTTGTCATTTCCTACCCACCAGATTGGCAAAAAATAAAAAGTCTGACAATGCCAAGTACTGGCAAAGTTGGGAAGCAATGAGAATTTTCATGCTGGTCCACATGTACATTGTACAGTCACTTTGGAAAACAACTGGGGATTCCTCTATAAAGCTAAAGACGCATAAATCCCACACCCAGCTCTTTCATCCTAAACACATACTCACTCTTGCTCCTATAAAAGAATACATATACACATTATAATTAAGAATACATATAAAACTTCATCAATGAAAATAATAATGGAAATAATTCAATTTTCCATCTAAATTATAATGAATAAATTAATTGTGAGATATTGCTATGATAGAATGTTATGTAGAATTGAAAAAAAAAAGTAAATAGTAGCTACATATAGCAACATAGATGACTCTCCAAAGAGATTGCTAAATTATGAAAATAAGTGACAGGAGCATACATAAAACATAATTTTATTAAATAGTCTTAAAAAGATAAATTAAGCAAAATATTTTGAGGGAAAAATTTATTTTGGTAACGCTACAAAGAAAATAAAGAAGTTCAGGATAGTGGTTATCCTCCCCTCTGTAGGGAGCAAAGTAGATAGGTTGGGGTGGGATATACAGGAATCTTAAAAATCTTAGGAGTTCTATTCCATAAACTGAATTATGGCTACACAGGGGTCTAGTTTATTATTACTATTTATGATTTTCTTAAGAGTGCACATTTAAATTACATATATATTTTTGGGTGCAATATGTTTAATAATATTTTAGTTAGATGCACATGTAAATCAATGAGGAAAAACCTTTGAACGAATATTCAGCCACACTAGTGATCAAATCACTGAAAATTAAAGCAATGAAAAAAAAGTTTGTCTATTGAATTCACAAATAAAAAATTAAATATACATATTTTTACATACAAAACAAAGGGATAATAAATCAGGTACCCATGTTCAGTTTATTAGGTACTAACCATTATATTTCTAGGAAATAATTTGGCAGCATACATCAAGAGCCTTAAAAATGTTTTTTATCATTTGGTGTAATTCATCTTCTACTTTTCGAAGAAATATCCAGAAAGACTATGTATTGATGTTCATCATGATGTCTCTCATAAATTCAAAAAACGGAAACAACTTAATGTCTTAATTAAATATAAACAAATAAATTATAGTACACTCATGAAGTGAAATATGCAAACATTAAAAATATATCTTCGAATTCTAATAATGTGAGAAAATGCTTATATGAAGTTATGAGAGGAAAAATCAAGATTCTAAACAGCTTATACAATATCCAGGTATGTCTTAAAAGCCTTAAAGTTAATTTTCTTTGATGCTTTATTTCATCTTTTAGGCATCTATTACAAAGTGTCTGAAAATATTAACTCAGATCTTTGGAGGGAATATTTTAGAATATTAATAGTGATTATCTCTGGAAACAAAAATTATAGGGGCTCCTGGGAGTTTTCTTACACATTTTTTATGCTCTACACTTTTCTGAGCCTTTCAAAAATCTCACGAGAATGCAAATTTTATACAAAAAGGCGTCATTAATGTTTTTTATTAATTCATTCAATAAATACGCATTTAATATCTGCTCGTCTAGACAGTGAGGATTTGTTTGTGAACAGGACTGACACCATCCCTTCTCCCTCAGACCTTACATTCAAGGAGAGGAGACAGAAAATAAACAAGAAAAAGAAAAGCCCTGCTTGTTTGGATGTGGGGTGAGACAGGAAAAGTGGACTCAAGATGGTCTGAGCAGCTGAGAATATGGTGTCATTTACTGAGAGAGGGAGAAAGTGTTCCAAGTTTGTCAAGTGCATTGAGAGGTTACTGATCAAGAAATACATGTGAAATACACATATAAAGGACAAGTGTCAGTGGGATTGACACTTGGTTGAATACACTGGAAAGCTAACTCCCCATTTCTCTCCAAGTAATAAAAAAAATAAAACTTTGTTTTTATTATGAAAATTTCAGTGTAATGAGTTAAGCACTTTTTATCAGAGGAAAAAAAGGAAAATTAAAGGATTTCCAGATTCTATAGCTCTTTCAGGTTTGAATTTCTTAGTTTGCCTGAGATGCTAAGAGAAATCGGTGTGGAAGCTTTTGAGAGGCATTTTATAAGATCCCTTCACCAGATTCATTTTTTCACTATTTGCCTAAATTTTTACAAGGGTCCAAGCATTCTCTAATTATAACCATTATCTGTACTTCAATGGTGAAGACTAATCAATCTCTTTTTTGCTTCTATGATTTTCACTTCTAGTGATTTTCACAAGATCATTTCAATTTAAGAACGATGGGGGCTTCCCTGGTGGCTCAGTGGTTAAGAATCTGCCTGCCAAGGCAGGGGACATGGGCTCCAGCCCTGGTTCAGGAAGATCCCACATGCCACGGAGCAACTAAGCCCGTGTGCCGCAACAAATGAGCCTGCACCCTAGAGTCTGTGAGCCACAACTACTGAGCCCACGTGCCACAACTACTGAAGCCCGGTGCCTAGAACCCATGCTCTGCAACAAGAGAAGCCACTGCAATGAGAAGCCCGAGCACCACAACAAAGAGTAGCCCTCGCTCGCTGCAACCAGAGAAAAGCCGCATGCAGCAATGAAGACCCAACGCAGCCAAAAAAAATAAAATAAAACAAATAAATTTATTTTTAAAAAATTTAAGAACTATGATGTCATCTCCAAATGTCTTAATGTCACACACACCTCATACTTTAACAGTTATAAGTAGATTCATATGATATTATTATATGGCAAATTAGGTAATTGTGGCTTATCAAGCATCAAATAGTCAAATTATTTTACACACTCACACACCTGAAAAAATAACCTGCGCTTCTTAAATTAAAATAGAGAAAAATTTCAATATTATATGATAACCAAAGTCATAGGAGGGTCTCTACAATTTCATCCCTACAATCTTCTCCCTTCTTTTCCTAGAATGCCCTTCCCCATCCCCACCTGAACTATTGTTATTATTCTTTCTATTGTTACTCCTCTTTCACAGTACACTTTAGGAGATCTCTTCATCTAATGGGCCTAACTGACCCCCTGTTCCCCCCGCGACTGTGTTAAGTGCTGCCATATTCATAGGAGATCTCCTTGTGCTCACCTCTCTCATAGCTGCATGGAATTTGTTTACTTATTTTCATCAATTATTGATTATCAAAGTCCAAGACACTGTGCTAAGGACTAGGGATATGGATATAAAGAAAATAATCCCTATGGGAAAACCCGTTGAAGAAACAGAAATTTTATAGTTCATGCTCATTATTTTTTAATCATACAAATAAATAAATTAATTTGGAAGCTAGATAGACTCAGTATTATCAGAGCTGGCCATAAAAAAATAACTTTGGTGGTTATAATATCCTCTGTGATTAGGGCAACAGAGCATAAAGTAGATTTCAAAAGTTGAGAACATTTCCTTGGGTCAGTTGACCTAAAATCTTGAAGGAATTAAAACAGCACTTTTAATTAAGAGAAATGAAAAGCAGTCAGAGTATAAAGATATGAGCTTTTGATAAAAGTTGAAAATGCTTTTAAAGCACTGAAGCAGTCCTTTTTTTTCAGGCCATAAATATGTTTTGTTTTGTTTTGTTCTCACATTTTTGTATGTGTGCAATGCTTTTAAAATCAGTGACATATTGGGACTTCCCTGGTGGTGCAGTGGTTAAGAATCAGCCTGCCAATGCAGGGGACATGGGTTCGAGCCTTAGTCCGGGAAGATCCCACATGCTCCCACACGGAGCAACTAAGCCCATGTGCCACAACTACTGAGCCTGCGCTCTAGAGTCTGAGAGCCACAACTACGGAGCCCGTGTGCCACAAATACTGAAGCCCACATGCCTAGAGCTCATGCTCCACAACAAGAGAAGCCACCGCAATGAGAAGCCCGCATACCACAAAGAAAGAGTAGCCCCTGCACGACGCAACTAGAGAAAGTCCATGCACAGCAACGAAGACCCAATGTAACCAAAAATAAATAAAATTAAATAAAATTAAAAATTTTTTAAAAACTCAGTGAAATATTGTGTAAAAAACTTGTAATTAAGAAATCAGAAGCTTAGGTTTTAATGCAATCATCATCATCACACCTTTGGGGGAGGTTCTTAGTATCTCTTAGTTTAAGTTCCCGCATTTGCAAATGGGTCAAAGATATTTGTCCTTTTGTCTCAAAAGACTGTTATGAGGTTCAGTTGAGTGATCATAGATTGGAAATTTATCAAAACTTAAAAATGATAAGAGAAATATACTTTTTTGGGGGTGGAGTTCTATCATTGCTATCTATGGTAGGCAGACTAATGTGCCCTGCAAAAGACGTAGAAGTCCTAATCCTCAGAACCTGTGACTATGTTACCTTATATGGCAAAAGGAACTTTGCAGATGTGATTGGGTTAAGAATCTTGAGATGGAGGGCTTCCCTGGTGGCGCAGTGCTTGAGAGTCCGCCTGCCGATGCAGGAGACGCGGGTTCGTGCCCCGTTTCGGGAGGATCCCACCTGCCGCGGAGCGGCTGGGCCCGTGAGCCATGGCCGTCAGATGGTAAGCATTTTCCTTTTGTGTGTGTGTGCGCACGCGTGTGTGCGTGCATGTATGCGTGCGTGTGCGCGTGCGCATGTGCGTGTGTGTGTGTGTGTGTTTGGGGGAGGAAGGGCTGCAAAATCATTGTCTGTTAAAAAAGTAAGTCCTCAAAGTCGCCCCTTCTGTCTTCCTGACCTGTTGCTTAAATCCCTTAGTATACAGGCAATGCACAGAGAATATAAGAAAAAAAAAAAAAAAAAAAAAAAAAAAGAATCTTGAGATGGAGAAATGATCCAGGTGGTGAAAAAGACTCTCCTTGATCAAACTCTGGTCAGGCTCCCCTAAGCCCTTTTCTCGACTAGGCCTCAACCATGGCCTGTGAAGACTTGAACAAACATTAACATAGTTTCTAACAGCTCAAGTGTGCATCTAGGGAAGATACTAGCCCCTCCTTAAAGTTCCTGCCAGAGAAAACTCAAGGCTGCCAAAAGAATTTACTGTTTGTTCCAGCTGACCTCTGAAGGTAGGGCCCCTGTCTCCCAACCTCTGTGGGAAAGTAGGAGCCTAACTATGATGAACACCAGTTAGCACACCCAGGTGGGATTTACATGAACCAATCCTCACTTCCTGCTCTTTATAGTTTTTCATTTTCCTGACTCTGCTCAAGCCATTGCCACTCCCTACTCCCTCATTCTCCCTTTAAAATACCCAATCACCTCTGCACAAATTAGAATTGAGCTCAGCTTTTTCCCCTATTCTCAGTAGTCACTGAATAAAGTCTGTTTTTATCACTTTAACTGATGCCTGACTGCATTTATCTTTGACAGTGAGCCAATATAAAATCACAAGGGTCCTTATAAGAAGGAGGCCGGACCGTCAGAGAGAGAGGCGATGTGACAACAGAAGCAGGGGTACTGATGCAGCCAAGAGTCAAGGAATGTGGGCAGCCTCTAAAAACTGGAAAAGGCAAGGAAAGGATTCTTCCTTCAGAAGGAATGCAATCCTGCCGACACCTTGATTTTAGCCCCCTTTGAAACTATAAGACCTCTAACCTTCAAAACTGTAAGATAATAAATTTGTGTTATTTTAATCCACTAAGTTTGTGGTAACTTGTTAAAACAGCAATAGGAAACTCATATACCATCCATGTTACATGATCAGCCCAACAAAAGTGTGTTAATATCATCTGACCACATGAGATAGTATTAAATCAATTATCTGTATGGACTTTGTTGACCATGGAAGATCAAGAACTTATAGCAAACTGACAATCAACACAGTTTTAAGGAATATATCTTCAAATAGGTCCATGATTCAAAATCAAATATCTTCGGGAATTCCCTGGCTGTCCAGTGGTTAAGACTCAGTGCTTTCACTGCCGAGGACATGGGTTCAGTCCTTGGTCAGGGAACTAAGATCCCAAAAGCTGCACTGTGTGGCCAAAAACAAAAATCAAATATCTTTCTTTGGGAAAGTGCAATACATGCTGAATCCCAGAGCCTTTACAAAAGACTGAGTAGAACTTCTTGCCAAATATTCAAGGGTTAAATCATGACCATTTCCTCAACACTTCTAACAAGGCTGATTCATCTTTACTGAAACTGATTTATTTCACAATTTCTAAGGGAACTTTCTGACTTATATGATAATGCACTCTTAATTAGCTCTGCTCATAGGGGCAATATAATAAAATGATATACTCTAGACCCAATACCAGCTTCTTACAAAACCTTTAAAGGGTTGCTTCTGTTTTCTTGGTAAGCTTGCTTACAGGAGGGAAAGAATGAGGGACTATTTTTCCAGAAACCACACAGAAAGACTAGGCAGGCAACGATCAGCAACTACATGTAGTCTCTATGCTGGAGGTCAGATGTGATTTTTATTTGGTCATTTATTTTCCCTCTCTTGAGTTTAGAGTGATTAAAGATATTTGTATTTCAAGGTGTTTTTGTTGTTGTTCATTTGTTTGCAATCCTGAGAGGTAAAAATATAACCAATGCCACCATCAGTTCCTTTCATGTTTTCTAACTTACTGATTTGTTAAGTTTCCATTGTTAATGTCTTTCTTAGTTAATATTATTCAGAATAAGCATCTAGTCCAAGTTTGCCCAGTTGTGAAGATGGCCATTAATATTCCCATTTACCTCACATATCTCTAATACTCTTAAATGTATACTTTATAATCTTTCAATACTTCTGGCCTCAATCAATTTCTTCAAGATACATGTAATACAAATAATTGTGCCCATTTCTATTCTGCTGCATTTTTGCCTACCATATCTGGGGAAAATAACTGGAAAGTGACTTATTTTCAGGACTCTTTCTGATGTTCATCTAGGTTCAGGGATATTAACAATTCAAACTGGATGAACACTTGCAGCAAGGGAAATGGAAATTATATTTTTCTGGGAACTCCTGTTTTGTCACCATTAAATCATACTATGAAACAGTTTCAATTTGGAAAGATTCTATCTCTGCTCCATCAACCCTGTGGCTCCAACTGGGCATTTTCCTTCAAACCATAAACTTCCTTCAGCTTAGTTTAAGTTTAAATTAACTTCATCAGGAAAGTAGGTAAAGAAAAATATTATGTTTCAACTGTAAGTTTGGAAGGGACTCTGTTGCTGTGCTCCTTTGTAATGGCAAAACTGCATTGATGCAAACAACCCTTCTTTTAACACATGTGCATGATACACATGGTTTAGGAAAAAGAAACCGATTATTCCCTGAGATCCATTTATAATGAAGTAATGTCTCTAAAATTACCACTAACATTCTACCTTCTTTGGTGGCAAGTCTTGCAAAAGCAACAGCTAAATGAATAAATTTGTTACTTCGATTTGTGGAGGATTATAACAGGTATTTCTACTCATGAGGGCCTTAATGTTTCATAAATTGAGAGTTGCATTCTAAATTAATTAAAGAGGACCCAGTAGGAGAAATGCAGAGTTAGCTGACTTAATCGTGGAGCCTTGGGATGTAACAACAAGTCTCTAGAAATTAAATTTCATATGACTCTTCCTTTGAAGAAATGCAAACTGATCTTCTAGAGAGTCCAATTAATTTGGTTATCTATCATGGTTTGGGAGAGTGAGGCACTGGATAACAACTTATTATTACTAAGAAAGAATTATAAATATGCCATACCTAGCTTGACAGTTTTATGCAAGGACTTTAAGTATAATAAAATATAATTAATTTTCAAAAATTATATGGTATGGATTTGTGCTTCTGGGAATGGCAGACCAAGGCTTCCACTGAAGACAGCTAGAAAATCTAGATAAAAAAAGCTTTTTTAATGACTTGATGGAATGTTAGAGCTAATAAAATGGGGAAGAATTACTGAGCCAGAAGCCAGTGGAGGACATAGGCCTGGGAAGGAAGTCTGGAGTTTGGGGTCACTTTTCCCCTGGGGATGTTTGCCAATCCTGGAGGACTCCTTTACCAAACCCAGAGGCAGAGGCTGAGGTTGAATGGTGCTTTAACAGCCTCACAAGGAAACAGAGAATGAGGTCCAGAACCTACCAAAAGTGTGTCTGATGAGCCTTCTTTCTTTAATTTCAAGAAAAGAGAATTGCACTCTAGGAGCAGGGGTGAACTAGAAGTTGACGGCCCATAAAATGAAGAAAATGTGTCTCAGCTTCGATTATCTCAATGCCCAGATTTGGAATAATATGAAGGATCCGAATAGAAGCAAATTTAAATCCACCCTGGAGGAAGTTTACATCTTCCTAGGATTCCAATTTCAATCTGGCATAATCAAAAATAACCAGGCACATAAAGGAAAGACATAACATGAATAAAAACTGGAAGAAGAAAAACCAGACCTGCAGAAGCTTCAGAGAGTGAAGTTAACAGAACGGACTCCTAATTGTTGAAAAAGAAAAAGAGTTTGCTCGCTGGCTTATTCAGGTGAGAAAGGGAAAGGATTCTGAAATATCAAGTTGCTGAAGCATCTCTGTTTCCAGACTAGCCAATCCAGACTGTGTTCCCTCTACCCTAATCTCTTCTTAGAACCACTCAACACAAGCCCAAACCTTATGGGAAGCTCTTCCTCACTCCCCTTCTGACACACCCCATGGTTCCTTCCAAGTGCATTCTCTTTGCTGTAGCCAAAGGAATAAAAACCCTAATTTTAACTACAAGTATATTTCCTGTAGTCTTTGCCTGTTGGCTTTGACACAATTCAGCCAAAGATTTAGTACCATTTCCCTCCGTGAGGGATAGGAAAGCTCTGATATGACTTTCTAGCAATTGCAGACATAATAACCTAAGAGTAAGAGTGTGAAATATGAATTTTCTTGAGTAGTGTGAGCCATCTAAATGATGGAGGAACCCAGAGAAAACCATGATTCAAAAAGATACATGCACCTCAATGTTCATTGCAGCACCATTTACAATAGCCAGGACATGGAAGCAACCTGAACGTCCATCAACAGAGGGATGGATAAAGAAGATGTGGTACATATATATAATGCAATATTACTCAGCCATAAAAAGGAGCGAAATTGGATCATTTACAGAAACATGGATGGACTGAGAGACTGTCATATAGAGTGAAGTAAGTCAGAAAGGGAAAAACAAATACCATATAGTAACGCATATATGTGGAATCTAGAAAAATGGTACCGATGATTTTATTTGCAAAGCAGAAACAGAGACACAGACATAGAGAACAAACAGAACAAACATATGGATACCAAGGGGGAAGGGGGGTGGTGGGATGAATTGGGAGATTGGGATTGACATATATACACTATTGATACTATGTATAAAATAGATAACTAAAGAGAACATACTGTATAGCACAGGGAACTCTACTCAGTGCTCTGTGGTGACCTAAATGGGAAGAAAATCCAAAAACTAGGGAATATATGTATACGTGTAGCTGATTCCATTTGCTGTACAGCAGAAACTAACAAAACATTGTAAAGCAACTATACTCCAATACAAATTAATAAAAAATAAAAAAATAAATAAATGATGGAGAAAAGCCTTAGACATTTAGTGCCTACTAATCACATATCTGAAGAAGTTAATAACAATATAATTCAAAGATTGTTAAAGCTGTAATACCAATCAGTTCCTAGAAGGAACCAAAAAAAATGACATAGACCTCATGGTTTAGAGCACCTAACACCAGATGATATAATCCTTCAAGTTTTATATAATTTTTTTTTTACTTCACTTTTTAAAAGTTGTAATTTAGCAACTTTTGTTTATGATAAGCTTTGCCTTGGTAACCAGTTCATAATTTACTTATATGAATACTGAAAGGTAATATTATTTGATTTTCTTTGACTTTACTTTTGAACACTTATCCACTTGAGTATCAGAGACAACATTTTTATCGGTGTCTGGGCCAATGAAATCAAAGTCTCTGGGATGGAACCCAGGTATTGGAACATTTTTAACCTCCAGGTGATCTGAAGTTCATCCAGGATTGAGAATCACAAGTTTACACCTCTATATCTTAAAACAAATACAAAAAGAATGCCTCGTTTAGGATAATGAAGGACATTTTTTCAGGTTAAATTATCCTGTTGTGCAAATTAACTAAATAATTGAAGCAAGGTTTAAGTTACAATGATAATAAAAGTTCTTTTCATAACCAAGAGGAAGGTGCCATGTAGATCAGACTTTCCACTATATTTTTTCATTCTACAAAGATTTATTGAATGACTACTGGAAGCAAGAGCTAAGCAAAGAGACATGGTCCCTCAAGGACCTATGGTCTAGAGAAAGAGCCAGACATTAACTAAACAGTCATATAAATAAGTATTTAAGAATGATCTGTGACAAATGCTATGCTATGAAGTAACAGTACAGAGTGCTCCGAGAGAACACATGGGAGGCTCCCGTCTCAGTCTGAAATATTATGGAAGTTTGAGTTTGAGTTGAGATGTTTGAGTTGGGAAATTAAAAAGAAGGGCAAGTATATCCCAGAAAAAAAGAGAAAGCATGTGCAATGTCCCTAAGAAGAGAAGTGATGTAGGGCAATGCTTCTCAAAGTTGAATTGAAAAAGAATTTTGCGGGGGAGTCTTATTAAAAAGCAATAGATCCAAAGTTGAACCTGGCATTTCATTGCTAACAAGTGATACTTTTGGTCCTCAGATCACATTTTGAGTATCAAGAGAAGAACATTCAAGAAACTGAATGACTTTTAGTGTGTTTGGACCACAGAGAGTCAGGGAGAAATGAGGCAGGAGCCACATTACACTGTAGGGTCAAAAATGTCATTGAGTACTAACAGTCTGCCACTTGATTTTGTTTTGCTGGATTGATGAGCTGGATTGATGAGCATTATCATCTAAAATTAACAGTTTATTTTCCTTTTTTCCAATCTGTATAACTCATTGCATTTCTTACAACTTCCAATACAATGTTGAATAGTCGAGAAGAGAGTGCCATTTTTTCTTCTCCCTGATTTTTTTAATGGGGATGCTTCTAAAGTTTCACCAATACATATATTTGTTTTAGTCTTTCTTGCATATGCTTTTTCCAGCCAAGGAAAATTTCCTTTATTCCTTGTCTGTTAGGTGTGAGTGTGTGTCTTTACTTGTGAATAGGTGTTGGATTTTATCAAACGACTTTCAACATCTATTAAGATATCAAATGGCCTTCCCCATTTAATCTAACTTAGTAAATTATAATAATAATTTTCTAATGTAGAACCATCCTTACATTTCTAAGAAAAATATAACATAAAAATCTGGGCTATAAAGTATTTTTCTTTTAACTCATTGCAGTATTCAATTTATTAATGTTTCACTTACGTTTGTATTCATAAATAAAATTGGTTTCAAGTTTTCTTTTGCAGTTTCTGTCCAATTTTGGTACAGTGTTTCTCCTAGCTTCATAAAATGAACTTAATAGCTTCCTATCTTTACCAAGATTCTGGGACATTTGTATAAATGAAAATTGTTTCTTGAAGATAAGCAAAGCTTGCCCAAATTCTGTAGGAATCTAAGGCCTTTTAGAGATATATCTTACTACTATATAAGTTTCTTATATGAATCTTGGTCTATTCAGGTTTTTTTCTTTTTTACTATTTGATGAGTTGATGTTAGGAATTAAACATTAAATAAAATTAAATTAAATTATATTTTATAAACTGTTGGCATAATGTTGTAGGTAGTATTCTCATAATTTTAAAGCATCTCTTCAGTATCTGAGGTCAGTCTCATTTGTCTTCCTTGATGTTGCTTATTTGTGGATTCTCCTTCTTACTTGGTTATTTTGACACTCTTTTCTACCTTTTTAGTCTTAATATTAGGCTTGGTTTTATGGAGGAACTTTTCTTATTTCTTTAGTCTGTTTCCTATTTCATCAATTTCTTCTTTTTCATTTCTTTGTTTATTCTCTCTTTGGATTATTTTGTTTTACTTTATCTGGTTTCTTGAATTGAAAGATTACTTAATTTAATTTTGAGCTTCACTGCTTTCAAATAACAGTTAGTTTGTTTTCATTACACTAAATATCTCCTATAAATACTACTTTAGCCACATTCTACAGGTCTTATTATATAGTGCATTCTTTCACTTATTGACTTAGTGAGCACTTATAGAGTTCCAAAAACTGTTCTAATTGCTAAAAATACAACAGTGAATGAAATAGATAGTTCTTCCCCTCATGAAACTTACATTCAACTCTTATTTTAGATGGATTGAACAGAAAATGCCCCTCTCATGAGGTGAAGTTGAACAAGAATGAGAAAAAATACAAACAAGTATCCAAAAGGAAATCAGAATAGGCATAAACAGTAAGTAAAAACAGTAAGCACAACAGTAAATAACTTGCTGCAGAGGAAGGAAGTGGGTGTGGAAACAGCACAGAGAGTAAAGAGGAAAGTTGTAGGACAGGAAACCAGATGGGACCTGCAAGGCCATGGTTAATATTTCTAGGATTTATTATAACTGTGATATGAAACCAATGGAAAGTTTTGAGCAAGGAAGTGACATGATCTGGCTCAAGTTTTAAAAGTATCTTCCTGGTAGAAAAGACAGTCTCTTCAGTAAGTGGTACTGGGAAAACTGAACAGCTACATGTAAAAGAGTGAAATTAGAACAATCTCTAACACCATACACAAAAATAAACTCAAAATGGATTAAAGACCTAAATGTAAGACTGGATACTATAAAACTCCTAGAGGAAAACACAGGCAGGACACTCTTTGACATAAACTGCAGCAGTATCTATTTGGATCCACCTCCTAAAGTAAAGGAAATAAAAGCAAAAATAAACAAATGGGACATAATTAAATTTAAAAGCTTTTGCACAACGAAGGAAACCATAAACAAAATGAAAAGGCAACCCACAGAAAGAGAGAAAATATTTCCAAACAATATGACTGACAAGGGATTAATCTCCAAAATATATAAACAGCTCAACATTGAACAAACAACCCAATCAAAAACTGGGCAGAAGATCTAAATAGACATTTCTCCAAAGAAGACATACAGATGGCCAAAAGGCACATGAAAAGATGCTCCACATGACTAATTATTAGAGAAATGCAAATCAAAACTACAATGAGGTATCACTTCACACCTGTTAGAATAGACATCATCCGAAAATCTATAAACAACAAATGCTGGAGAGGGTGTGGAGAAAAGGGAACCCTCCCACACTGTTGGTAGAAATGTAGATTGGTGCAGCCACTATGGAAAACAGTATGGAGGTTCCTCAGAAAATGAAAAATAGAGTTGCCATATGATTCAGCAATCCCACTCCAGGGCATATATCTGGACAAAACTATAAATCAAAAACATACATGCATCCCTATGTTCACAGCAGCACTATTCACAATAGCCAAGACATGGAAACAACCTAAATGTCCATCAACAGATGAGTAGATAAAGAAGATGTGGTACATATATACAATGGAATACTACTCAGTCATGAAAAAGAATGAAATAATGCCATTTGCAGCAACATGGATAAAACTAGAGATTACCATACTAAGTGAAATAAGTCAGAAAGAGAAAGACAAATACCATATGATATCACTTATATGTGGAATCTAAAATATGACACAAATGAACTTACCTATGAAATAGAAACAGAATCATGGACATAGAATACAGACTGGTGGTTGCCAAGGGGGAGGGGGTTGGGGGAGGGATTAAGTGGAAGGTTGGTGTTAGCAGATGTAAGCTTTTATACATAGAATGGAGAGACAACAAGGTCCTACTCTATAGAACAGAGAACTATATTCAGTATCCTACGATACACCATAATGGAAAGAATATTAAAAAAAGAATGTATGTATATGTATAACTGAATTGCTTTGCTTTACAGCAGAAATTAACACAGCATTGTAAATCAACTATACTTCAATTAAAAAAATATTAAAACTGAAAAAAACCCACTAAAAATAGAGCTACCATATGATCCTGCAATCCCACTCCTGGGCATATATCCAGAGAAAACCATAATTCGAAAAACTACATGCACCCCATTGTTCATTGCAGCACTATTTACAAGAGCCAAGACATGAAGCAACCTAAATGTCGATTGACAGATAAATGGATAAAGAAGATGTGGTATATATAGATGATGGAATACTACTCAGCCATAAAAAAGAATGAAATAATGCCATTTGCAGCAACATGGGTGTACCTAGAGATTATCATATTAAGTGAAGTAAGTCAGACAGCAAAAGACAAGTATCATATGATATCACTTATATGTGGAATCTAAAAAATAACACAAATGAACTTGTTTACAAAACAGAAACATACTCACAGACAAAGAAAACAAACACATGGTTACCAAAGGGGAAATGTGAGGAGGAGGGATAAATTAGGAGTTTGGGATTAACATATACACACTACTGTATATAAAATAGGTAACAAGAACCTACTTATAGTACAGGGAACTATACTCAATATTTTGTAATAACCTACAAGGGAAAATATTCTGAAAAAGAATAGATATATATATAAACTGAGTCATTTTGCTGTACACCTGAAATTAATACATTATAAATCAACTACACTTCAATAAAATATATTAATTAAAAATAAAAATAAAAAGTTTTTAAAGAGCAAAATAAATAAATACATACATCATAATAAATAAAGTATGGATAATGGATTATAGTGAACAAGAGTTTTTCAGTCCTGAGGTGTTTTTAATTTACACTTTGGATTTTTTTTCAACTTTAAAGCCATTTAGCAAATAGCTTCTATTTTTTATCACAGTATGTTTCATATGCTTTATCTACCTGATTTGTATATTCCTGTGAAAAGTGTATGAATGCTCCCTCTGTGACTTGATGATGCATTGTTATATTTCTATTAGTTACTACTTAACATGTTTTAAGGTGATACTGTGATATTGCTGTATAACAATTCATGGCCTTCTTGGTAGATTATTCTATTTCCCATTAAGATTCTCTCTCCTTGTTCCTTTTTTTTTTTGCATTAAATAATGTTTTGTTTATAATCCTTAACCTGTCATCTTGTGACTGTTATTTGCCTTGCTTCCCTGGTGGCTCTCCTCACTCCCTCATTACTCTCTCTCTCTCTCTCTTTTTTCAACCTTTTAAGGTTATTTTTCTTAAGGAGCCAGGCTACACTTGGAACATTTATTTGTTCATTTCTGATTACCACATCTTAGCACATGGATAATTTGAGGAATATCTAGTGAAGGACAATAAGGATTGTGAAGGATCTGGAAACCATAGTGCATGAATAAGCTTATAACTGTAGTACACAAAAAGAAAACCTACAGGGAAGATAAATAGTTGCCTTGACATATCACAAGGTCCTGTGAATATGTTATTGGAACATGGAATTTGAGAACTAGAAGAGTTATTCTCCTTGTCCAAGTTCTTCATTCTGCACACCAGAAAAGTTAGCTCAGGGAGATGAAAACCCTGACTTAAAGTCACAGGGCAGTTAGTTGCTGAGTTGAAGATACAATACTGAGCTTCTGATTTAAGCTAGTCATGTTATTTATAGCTATAGGAAGGCTGACCTAGTGTCCGTAAGTAAGAAATTTTTAACAGTTAGAGTGCTTTGAAACTGGAATGGACTGTTACGGTGTGAATCGTGTCCCTCAAAAAGATATGTTGAAGTCTTAATCCTTAGTACCTGTAAATGTGACCTAATTTGTAGAGTCTTTGTAAATGTAATCAATTTAAGATGTGTTCATACTGGATTAGAGTGTCCATATAAGACGGAAATTTGGACACAGATACACAGGGAAGATGGTGTGTGAAGACAGAGACAGAGGTTGGAGTGATGTATCTACAAACCAAGGGGCACCAAGGATTGCCAGCAAACACCAGAAGCTAGATTGGTTGGTGAGAATATGGAGAGATTGGAACCCTCATACATTGCTGCCAGGAATGTAAAATTGTTTAGCCTCTGGAAAACAGTTGATTCTTCAAAAAATTAAACATATAATTTCTACCTGACCCTGAAATTCTATTCCTAGCTGTATATCTAAAAGTATTCAAAACAGGTACTCAAAAAAGTACATGCACACACATGTTCATAGCAGCACTATGCACAATAGCCAAAAAGTAGAAACAACCCAAAGGTCCATCAACAGAAAAACAAGTTGAGATATACACATACAATGGAGTATTATTCAGGAATGAAGTACTGATACATGCTACAATATGGATGAACTTCAAAAACATTATGCTATGTGAAAGAAGCCAGATACACATATTGTGTAAAAGATCACATATTGTGTGATTTCATTTACATGAGATACACAGAACAGATAAATCCGTAGAGACAGAATGAAGATTGGTAGTTGCCAGGGGCTGGGGACAGTGTGGAGAAAGGAGGAACTGCTTAGTAGGTAAAGGGTTTTACTTTAGACTAATGGAAATTCTTTGGAACTAGATAGAAGTGATGGTTGTACATTTTGAATGAAGTAAATTGTCGCTGAATTGTTCACTTTGAAATGGTTAATTGCATGTTATGTTAACTTCACCTCAATAAATAATTTTTTTACGTGGTGACGGACTTCCACTTCCATTTCCGGACTAGATGGAGTAGACACACTTTCCCCATTCCTCCTACTAAATAAATTCCTCCCCTGGATGTTATATATAAAACAAATTAGGAATGACATATATACACTACCATGCATAAAATAGATAGCTAATGGGAACATGCTATAAAACACAGGAAGCTCAGCTCGGTGCTCTGTGATGACCTAGATGGGTGGGATGGGTGGGGGGTGGGAGGGAGGTCCAAGAGGGAGGGGATATATGTATACATATAGCTGACTCACTTTATTGTACAGCAGAAACTAACACAACATTGTAAAGCAATTATACTCCAATAAAAAAAAACAAAACATGATGAGACTCTGAAAGGTAGAGAGAAAAAATCAGACTGTCTAGGGACCTTGGGATCTGAGAAGCAACATGGTGATATATTCCTTGGGTTTTCTTTTTGCTTGATACATCTTAAACTGGGTAATGGAGAAGCCAGAAATTTGGAAACCCCAGTAGTACAGACCAAAAGAAAAAAAAAAAAAAGCCCAAAGAAAAGACTTCTCTTTCCATCCAAAGGACCAAGAAAGAAACAGCCTGGCAAGAAAAAAAACTTTCCAACAATAATTTCCCTAAACTAGCGATACAGCACAGAAAAAAAATGCAGCTTCCACACTGACTCCCATCAACAAAGGTTGAGTGGGGAGCCTAGATTCCCACCCAACCAGAGGTAAAGAGGGGTCCCTCCCCTCCCTGTTGAAGTGGTGTCAGAGAAGGTCTAATGGAGAGTCAGGGCTTTCACTACTATGTGGTAGTAACAAGGCCACCCCAAGCAGTGCCAATGGAGGCCATGTGGGGAACAGGAATGAGACACCCCTGCCCTTCTCAGCAAAGGTGATATCAATGGAAGCTTAGTGTGACAGGAATGCTCATTCTCACCCAGCTGTAAAGAGGAGCACTTCCCCCACCCTGCATGTCAATGGAAAGTGGACTTCCACCTCCATTTAGTAGTAATAAAGCAGCATCCCTTTTCCCCCACCAGAATGATGTCAAAGAAACCTGCTAAACAAACTAATGGTTACCAGTGGAGAGAGGGGATTAAGAGGTACAAACTATTATGTATAAAATAAGCTACAAGAATATATTGTACAACACAGGAAATATAGCCAATATTTTATAATAACTATAAATGGAGTATGATCTTTAAAGATTGTGAATCACTATGTTGTACACTTGCAACTTATATAATATCATACATCAAGTAGAACTCAATAAAAAGAAGCCTACTAAAGCAAAACATTTAAGTATGATTCAGAGTCTCATGACAGAATATAAAAATTCCAGGTTCAAACAAAAATCCCTTGTCATACTAAGAACTAGGAAAATCTCAACTTGAATCAACAGACACCAAAACCAAGATGATGTAGATAGATGCTAGGATCAGCTGACAAAGATTTTAAAAGAGTCAAATGAAGAACCAAATAGAAACTTTAGAACTGAAAAATATAATAACCTTAATAAAAAACCAAATGAATAAGCTCAACAACAGAATGGAGGGGGTAGAGGAAAGAATCAGAAAACCTGAAGATAGAACAATAGAAATTACCCAATCTGAGCAACAGAGTAAACAGACTGACAAAAAGTGAACACAGCCTTAGGGACCTGTGGGACAATAAACTATAACAAAAGATCTAACATTTGTGTAATAAGAGTCCAGAATTAGAGAAGAAAGAAAAGGATTGAAAAGATATTTGAAAAAATAATAACTGAAAATTTCTTAAATTCCACAAAAGACATAAACCTACAGCTTCAAGAAACTAAATGAACCTCAAACAAGATAAATCCCCACCCCCAAAAAACCCAACATAGTATAATATCTTCAGGACATAGGGCTTGGTAAAGAGTTATTAGACTTGACACGGAAAACATGATCCATAAGAGACATTATTGACAAATTGGATTTTACCAAAATTTTAAATATTTGCTCTGTGAAAAACTTCTGTTAAGGGGATAAAAAGACAAGCTAGGGCTTCCCTGGTGGCACAGTGGTTGAGAGTCCACCTGCCGATGCAGGGGACATGGGTTTGTGCCCCGGTCCGGGAAGATCCCACATGCCGCGGAGCGGCTGGGCCCGTGAGCCATGTCCGCTGAGCCTGCGCGTCGGGAGCCTGTGCTCTGCAACGGGAGAGGCCACAGCGGTGAGAGGCCCGCGTACCGCAAAAAAAAAAAAAAAAAAAAAAAAAAAAAAAAAAAAAAAGACAAGCTAAAGACTGGGAGAAAATATTTGCAAACCATTTATACTACAAATGACATATTTAGAATATATAAAGAACTCTTACAATCCAACAGCAAAAAATAAACAATCCATTAGAAAATGGGCCAAAGACATGAGCAGATATTTCATTGAAGAGGATATACATATGGCAAATAAGCACATGAAAAGATGCTCAAAATCATTAGATATTAGAGAAATACAAATTATAACCACAGAGAGATATTATTATATACACATAATTTTATTATAATAGCAAAAGATTTTAAATAGTGACAATACCAAATGCTGATGAAAATGAAGAAAAACTGGATCACTCATACGTTGCTGGTGGAAATTTAAATGATACAACTACTTTGGAAAATAGTTTGGCGGTTTCTTAAAAAACTAAACATAGGGCTTCTCTGGTGGCGCAGTGGTTGAGAATCTGCCTGCCAATGCAGGGGACACGGGTTTGAGCCCTGGTCTGGGAAGATCCCACACGCCGTGGAGCAACTAGGCCCGTGAGACACAACTACTGAGCCTGCGCGTCTGGAGCCTGTGCTCCGCAACAAAAGAGGCCGCGATAGTGAGAGGCGCGCGCACCGCAATGAGGAGTGGCCCCCACTAGCCGCAACAAGAGAAAGCCCTGGCACAGAAACAAAGAGCCAACACAGCCATAAATAAACAAACAAATAAATAAAATTAAAAAAAAAAACATACACCTACCATATGACCCATCAATCATGTTTCTGGACATTTGCTCTAAAAAAGTGGAAAAATGATCACAAAAATATTTCACACTATTGTTCATTGCATCTTTATTTGTAATAGCCCAAAACTGAAACAACCCAGATGCACTGCAAAAGGTGGATAATCAAACTGTAGTACATCATACCATGTAATATTCCATATTCCTTTTTTCAGCAAGAAAAAGAAATGACTATTGATATACACAACTTCTATGAATCTCCAGGGAATTATGCTGAGTGGGAAAAATAAGTCAATCTTAAAGAGTCATATGCCACATGACTTCATTTATATAATATTCTTGAAATATTATATGTATTATATAAAATTATAGAGATGGAAAACAGATTAGTATTTGTCAGAGGTTAGAGATGGTGGGGAATGAGGGATGTGACAATGAAAGGGAAGCACAAAAGAGACATTTGGGGTGACAGAATTATTCTGTATCTTGATCGTGTTGGTGGTTACACAAATCTACACATGTGATAAAATGACATGAATGTTCATTGCACCAATATCAATTTCCTGGTTTGGGTATTGTTGTATTTATAATATAATACTATTATAATAGTACTATTGTACTATAATTACATAAATTATAACCCATAGGGGAAACTGGATATAGGGTACACAGTCTTCCCTGTATAGTCTTTATAACTTCCCCTTATCTATAATTATTTTTAAAAACTGGTGACTATAATTAGACAGCCATTTAATTTAGAGGAACTTTGCTTTAGTCACATTTTCTAATGATTTAGCATGACCCTCTGGGACATTTGGTTGAAATTTAAAGGAATTACCACTAGATGACACCATAGATTGCACAACCAAACCATCAGAATATTCCCTAAGGGTTTGAAATTTATTTAAGCCTCTATTGTTTTTAAAAACATGGACTTGTAAGCATATAAAAGATGGAATTTACAATCAGACAGAACATTACTTTCTGTTGATCTTAAATCTCTTTATGTCTTAAACCTTAGAGATGGTTTTTGTTTTTAAAGTTTTGGTTCAACTAAAAAATGCTTTTATTTAAAACAAACAAACAAACTTCTAGGTACTTCCTTGGAAGCACTAAAGTTATTTTGTGTACATGATTGAAGAGCAGAGATGGTGGAAATATCACTAAAGAACCCTGAGATATGTAAATCCTGTGAGTTAGGTACCAAATCTGTGAGCTAAGCTACAAACCAACTTCAGATCAAAAGGTATCTGCATGGGTCTCCCCAGTTCTCTAAGCATCTAGGAGGGCTTTCAGGCCAAGCAAACCCACACCCATATTTTTCTTGAAGGTGAACCTGTTTTGCCTGGTCTTGGAGTGCAAGAGGGGTCATGTGAGGTGACAAATACATTTCAACCTCAGAACCTTTGTTCTTGTTGTTACATTTTCCTGGAATAATCCTTTTTCAGATGTCTATATGGCACACTCCCTCCCTTTACACAAGTCTCTAAAATGTCACTTACTCAGAGATGTCTTCCCTGAGCCACCCTATCATATTTAGCAAACTGCCCCCTGCCACATACACCGTATTTCTTTAGCCATGCCATCTGATTTCTTTTATTCTTCCTAGTACCTATCTGACATTGTGGCATATTTTTTCCCAAAGTAGGAACTTAAGTCCATTTTATTCAATACTCCTGTCTACCTAGATCAGTTCAAACACATGTTTGTGAGATAACTGAAAAATTAAGAGAGATATATAGCAGGGCTTATAGAGCACACACAATAAATACTGGTTTCTAGGGCTCCTGAGTCTTCTACTTTGCTACCCAGCCTGTTCCTGGTATCCTCTTCTGACATCTAAAAATCTACAAGCAAAACATGGCTGTTTGAAGCTCTTAACAGTTCAGTATTTAAAATCTGATGGCTTTCCAATGAATTTTTTAAATTAAGCCATATTTTCTAAAAACCATATTTTTAAAGGGCAGAAAATATCATAAAACAGAGTAATTGGTTGTCAGCCAATACATGTAAATTTATTAAAAATTACAACTTTAATTAAATTTTATATTGGTTTTACTTTCTGCCAGTAAAAACTAAAACATGTGGCTTTGGCTTGTTCTTATGAAAAACTAACAAGTGTTTCTTAACATAAAATAAGTATAAATCAGCAGTAATATTATTTTTTCTTCTCACGGAGGTAGCATAAAATGATACTCCATAATACAAACATGAAAAATTAGTACTCATGCTTTACTACCCCCTCATCAGTAGTTTTTTACTGTGTGTTGAGAAAGTTGTAATTTCAATCATATGACTTTTTTATCTCCTTTATTCAGGTCATATGTTCACTGAAAAGGTGAACTAGCTAAAAAAAAAAAGAGAACATGATTCATATTCAAACAAAACCTGTTCACAATTCTACAATTCAAAAAAGTTCTGAAAAATTTAAAGTTTTATATAGTCTATAAAATATGACCTGAGAAGCAGAATAAGAAATTCTGAAAATCAGCTCCTCCATAAAGGCAATGAGAATATTGGCAAAAAGTGTCAAATCAACTTTTTCAGAATTCTGAGAATTAGCCAAAACTCACAATAGTACAAGGAGCATTTATGAAGAACGGTTACAACTCAATATTTAAAAGACAAATAACCCAATTTTAAATGGGCAACAGATTTGAATAAACATCTCTCCAAAGAAGATTGTAGAAATTACCAATAAGTACATGAAAAAGTGTTTGACGTCATTAGCCATCAGGGAAATAAAAATCAAGACTGCAATGAAAACCACTTCACAGCCACTGGGATAGCAATCAAAAACACGGACAAGGCGAGGTTGAGGAGAAATTGGAATCATTATACATTGCTGATGAGAATGTAAAATGGTGCAGCCATTTTGGAAAAAAGTAATTCAGTTCCTCAAAAATTTAAACAGAGTTATCATATAACCCAGCAGTTCCACTCATAGGTATATACCATATTTTCACACAAAAAATCATGTGCCTGATTGTTCATAAGAGTATTATTCATTATAACCAAAAAAGTAAAGAACCCAAATATCCATCAACTGATGATAAACACAATGTGATATATCCATACAATTGAATACTGATATCTGCTATAACATGGATAAACCTTAAAAACATTATGCTAGGAGAGGGGGAAGCTGGCGGAAAGAGTAAGACACGCAGATTACCTTCCTCCCCACAGATACATCAGAAATACATCTACACGTGGAACAACTCCTACAGAACACCCATTGAACGCTGGCAGAAGACCTCAGACCTCCCACAAGGCAAGAAACTCCCCACATACCTGGGTAGGGCAAAAGAAAAAAGAATAAACAGAGACAAAACGATAGGGACGGGACCTGCACCAGTGGGAGGCAGCTATAAAGGAGGCAAGGTTTGCACACACTAGGAAGCCCCTTCGCGGGCGGAGACTGCGGGTGGCGGAGGGGGAAAACTTCGGAGCTGCGAAGGAGAGCGCAGCAACAGGGGCGCGGAGGGCAAAGCGGGAGATTCCCGCACAGAGGATCGGTGCCGACCAGCACTCACCAGTCCGAGAGGCTTGTCTGCTCATACGCCGGGGCGGGCGGGGCTGGGAGCTGAGGCTCCGGCTTTGGTCGGAGCGCAGGGAGAGGACTGGGGTTGGCGGCGTGAACACAGCCTGAAGGGGTTAGTGCACCACGGCTAGCAGGGAGAGAGTTGGGGGAAAAGCCTGGACCTGCCGAAGAGGCAAGAGACTTTTTCTTCCCTCTTTGTTTCCCAGTGCGCGAGGAGAGGGGGTTCAGAGCACCACCTAAACGAGCTCCAGAGATGGGCGTGAGCCGCGGCTAAAAGTGCGGACCCCAGAGACGGGCATTAGACGCTAAGGCTGCTGCTGCCACCACCAAGAAGCCTGTGTGCGAGCACAGCTCACTATCCCCACCTCTCTTCCGGGGAGCCTGTACAGCCCGCCACTGCCAGGGTCCCGGGATACAGGGACAACTTACCCGGGAGAACGCACTGCGCGGCTCAGGCTGGTGCAACGTCATGCTGGCCTCTGCCGCCGCAGGCCCGACCCACACTGCCCGCCCCTCCCCCCCCCGGCCTGAGTGAGCCAGAGGCCCTGAATCAGCTGCTCCTTTAACCCTGTCCTGTCAGAGCGAAGAACAAACGCCCTCAGGCGACCTACACGCAGAGGCGGGGCCAAATTCAAAGCTGAATCCCCGGGAGCTGTGCGAACAAAGAAGAGAAAGGGAAATCTCTCCCAGCAGCCTCAGGAGCAGCAGTTTAAAGCTCCACAATCAACTTGATGTACCCTGCATCTGTGGAATACCTGAATAGACAACAAATCATCCCAAATTGAGGAGGTGGATTTTGAGAGCAAGATATTTTTTCCCCTTTTCCTATTTTTGTGAGCGTGACATTTTGTCTGTATAGCTTTGCTTTCACCATTTGTCCTAGGGTTCTGTCCGTCCGTTTTTTGTTTGTTTGTTGGGTTTTTGGGGTTTTTTTACTTAAAAATTTTTTTCCTAATAATTACTTTTTATTTTAATAACTTTATTTTACCTTACTTTATTTTATTTTATTTTATCCTCTTTCTTTCTTTCTTTCCTTCACTTTTTCTCCCTTTTATTCTGAGCCGTGTGGATGAAAAGCTCTAGGTGCTGCAGCCAGGAGTCAGTGCTGTGCCTCTGAGGTGGGAGAGGCAACTTCAGGACACTGGTCCACAAGAGACCTCCCAGCTCCACGTGATATCAAACAGCGAAAATCTCCCAGAGATCGCAATCTCAACATCAAAACCCAGCTTCACTCAACGACCAGCAAGCTAAAGTGCTGGACACCCTATGCCAAACAACTAGCAAGACAGGAACACCACCCCACCCACCCATTAGCAGAGAGGCTGCATAAAATCATAATAAGGCCACAGACACCCCAAAACACACCATCAGACGTGGACCTGCCCACCAGAAAGACAAGATCTAGCCTCATCCACCAGAACACAGGCACTAGTCCCCTCCACAAGGAAGCCTACACAACCCACTGAACCACCTTTAACCACTGGGGACAGACACCAAAAACAACGGGAACTACGAACCTGCTGCCTGCAAAAAGGAGACCCCAAACACAGTAAGATAAGCAAACTGAGAAGACAGAAAAACACACAGCAGATAAAGAAGCAAGATAAAAACCCACCAGACCTAACAAATGAAGAGGAAATAGGCAATCTACCTGAAAAAGAATTCAGAATAATGATAGTAAAGGTGATCCGAAATCTTGGAAATAGAATAGAGAAAATGCAAGAAACATTTAACAAGGACCTAGAAAAACTAAAGAGGAAACAAGCAATGATGAACAACACAATAAATGAAATTAAAAATACTCTAGAAAGGATCAATAGCAGAATAACTGAGGCAGAAGAACGGATAAGTGACCTGGAAGATAAAAGAGTGGAAATAATTACTGCAGAGCAGAATAAAGAAAAAAGAATGAAAAGAACTGAGGATAGTCTCAGAGACCTCTGGGACAACATTAAACGCACCAACATTCGAATTATAGGGGTTCCAGAAGAAGAAGAGAAAAAGAAATGGACTGAGAAAATATTTGAAGAGATTAGAGTTGAAAACTTCCCTAATATGGGAAAGGAAATTGTTAATCAAGTCCAGGAAGCACAGAGAGTCCCGTACAGGATAAATCCAAGGAGAAACATGCCAAGACATATATTAATCAAACTGTCAAAAATTAAACACAAAGAAAACATATTAAAAGCAGTAAGGGAAACACAACAAATAACACACAAGGGAATCCCCATAAAGTTAACAGCTGATCTTTCAGCAGAAACTCTGCAAGCCAGAAGGGACTGGCAGGACATATTTAAAGTGATGAAGGAGAAAAACCTACAACCAAGATTACTCTACCCAGCAAGGATCTCATTCAGATTTGATGGAGAAATTAAAACCTTTACAGACAAGCAAAAGCTGAGAGAGTTCAGCACCACCAAACCAGCTTTACAACAAATGCTAAAGGAACTTCTCTAGGCAAAAACACAAGAGAAGGAAAAGTCCTATAATAAACAAACCGAAAACAATTAAGAAAATGGGAATAGGAACATACATATCGATAATTACCTCAAATGTAAATGGATTAAATGCTCCCACCAAAAGACACAGACTGGCTGAATGGATACAAAAATGAGACCCATATATAGGCTGTCTACAAGAGACCCACTTCACACCTGGAGACACATACAGACTGAACGTGAGGGGATGGAAAAAATATTCCATGCAAATGGAAATCAAAAGAAAGCTGGAGTAGCAATTCTCATATCAGACAAAATAGACTTTAAAGCAAAGACTATTACAAGAGACAGAGAAGGACACTACCTAATGATCAAGGGATCGATCCAAGAAGAAGATATAACAATTGTAAATATTTATGCACCCAACATAGGAGCACCTCAATACATAAGGCATATACTACCAGCCATAAAAGGGGAAATCGACAGTAACACATTCATAGTAGGGGACTTTAACACCCCACTTTCACCAATGGACAGATCATCCAAAATGAAAATAAATAAGGAAACACAAGCTTTAAATGATACATTAAACAAGATGGACTTAATTGATATTTATAGGACATTCCATCAAAAAACAACAGAATACACATTTTCCTCAAGTGCTCATGGAACATTCTCCAGGATAGATCATATCTTGGGTCACAAATCAAGCCTTGGTAAATTTAAGAAAATTGAAATTGTATCAAGTATCTTTTCTGACCCCAACGTTATGAGACTAGATATCAATTACAGGAAAAGATCTGTAAAAAATACAAACACATGGAGGCTAAACAATACACTACTTAATAACGAAGTGATCACTGAAGAAATCAAAGAGGAAATCAAAAAATACCTAGAAACAAATGACAATGGAGACACGACCACCCAAAACCTACAGGATGCAGCAAAAGCAGTTCTAAGAGGGAAGTTTATACAAATACAATCCTACCTTAAGAAACGGGAAACATCTCAAACAACCTAACCTTGTACCTAAAGCAACTAGAGAAAGAAGAACAAAAAAACCCCAAAGGTAGCAGAAGGAAAGAAATCATAAAGATCAGAAAAGAAATAAATGAAATAGAAACAAAGAAAACAATAGCAAAGATCAATAAAACTAAAAGCTGGTTCTTTGAGAAGATAAACAAAATTGATAAACCATTAGCCAGACTCATCAAGAAACAAAGGGAACCACTCAAATCAAGAGAATTAGAAATGAAAAAGGAGAAGTAACAACTGACACTGCAGAAATACAAAAGATCATGAGATATTACTACAAGCAACTCTATGCCAATAAAATGGACAACCTGGAAGAAATGGACAAATTCTTAGAAATACACAACCTGCCAAGACTGAACCAGGAAGAACGAGAAAATATGAACAGACCAATCACAAGCACTGAAATTGAGACTGTGATTAAAAATCTTCCAACAAACAAAAGCCCAGGACCAGATGGCTTCACAGGTGAATTCTATCAAACATTTAGAGAAGAGCTAACACCTAATCTTCTCAAACTCTTCCAAAATATAACAGAAGGACACTCCCAAACTCATTCTATGAGGCCACCAACACCCTGATACCAAAACCAGACAAAGATGTCACAAAGAAAGAAAAGTAAAGGCCAATATCACTGATGAACATAGATGCAAAAATCCTCAACAAAATACTAGCAAACAGAATCCAACAGCACATTAAAAGGATCACACACCATGATCAAGTGGGGTTTATTCCAGGAATGCAAGGATTTTTCAATATACGCAAATCAATCAACGTGATAAACCATATTAACAAATTGAAGGAGAAAAACGATATGATCATCTCAATCGATGCAGAGAAAGCTTTCGACAAAATTCAACACCGATTTATGATATAAACCCTGCAGAAGGTAGGCATAGAGGGAACTTTCCTCAACATAATAAAGGCCATATATGACAAACCCACAGAAAACATTGTCCTCAATGGTGAAAATCTGAAACCATTTCCACTAAGATCAGGAACAAGACAAGGTTGCCCACTCTCACCACTCTTATTCAACGTAGTTTTGGAAGTTTTTGCCACAGCAGTCAGAGAAGAAAAAGAAATAAAAGGAATCCAAATCAGAAAAGAAGTAAAGCTGTCACTGTTTTCAGATGACATGATACTATACATAGAGGATCCCAAAGATGCTACCAGAAAACTACTAGAGCTAATCAATGAATTTGGTAAAGTAGCAGGATACAAAATTAATGCACAGAAATCTCTGGCATTCCTATACACTAGTGATGAAAAATCTGAAAATGAAATTAAGAAAACACTCACATTCACCATTGCAACAAAAAGAATAAAATATCTAGGGACAAACTTACCGAAGAAGACAAAAGACCTCTATGCAGAAAACTATAAGACACTGATGAAAGAAATTAAAGATGATACAAATAGATGGAGAGATATACCATGTTCTTGGACTGGAAGAAACAACATTGTGAAAATTACTCTACTACACAAAGCCATCTACAAATTCAATGCAATCCTTATCAAACTACCACTGGCATTTTTCTCAGAACTAGAACAAAAAATTTCACAATTTGTATGGAAACACTAAAGACCCTCAATAGCCAAAGCAATCTTGAGAACGAAAAATGGAGCTGGAGGAATCAGGCTCCCTGACTTCAGGCTATACTACAAAGCTACAGTAATCAAGACAGTATGGTACTGGCACAAAAACAGAAAGATAGATCAATGGAATAGGATAGAAAGCCCAGAGATAAACCCACGCACATATGGTCACCTTATCTTTGATAAAGGTGGCAGGAATGTACAGTGGAGAAAGGACAGCCTCTTCAATAAGTGGTGCTGGGAAAACTGGACAGGTACATGTAAAAGTATGAGATTAGATCACTCCCTAACACCATACACAAAAATAAGCTCAAAATGGATTAAAGACCTAAATGTAAGGCCAGAAACTATCAAACTCTTAGAGGAAAACATAGGCAGAACACTCTATGACATAAATCACAGCAAGATCCTTTTTGACCCACCTCCTAGAGAAATGGAAATAAAAACAAAAATAAACAAATGGGACCTAATGAAACTTCAAAGCTTTTGCACAGCAAAGGAAACCATAAACAAGACCGAAAGACAACCCTCAGAATGGGAGAAAATATTTGCAAATGAAGCAACTGACAAAGGATTAATCTCCAAAATTTACAAGAAGCTCATGCAGCTCAATAACAAAAAAACAACCCAATCCAAAAATGGGCAGAAGACCTAAATAGACATTTCTCCAAAGAAGATATACAGATTGCCAACAAACACATGAAAGAATGCTCAACATCATTAATCATTAGAGAAATGCAAATCAAAACTACAATGAGATATCATCTCATACCGGTCAGAATAGCCAACATCAAAAAATCTAGAAACAATAAATGCTGGAAAGGGTGTCGAGAAAAGGGAACGCTCTTGCACTGTTGGTGGGAATGTAAATTGATACAGCCACTATGGAGAACAGTATGGAGGTTCCTTAAAAAACTAAAAATAGAACTACCATACGACCCCACAATCCCACTACTGGGCATATACCCTGAGTAAACCATAATTCAAAAAGAGTCATGTACCAAAATGTTCATTGCAGCTCTATTTACAATAGCCAGGGGATGGAAGCAACCTAAGTGTCCATCATCAGATGAATGGATAAAGAAGATGTGGCAAATATATACAATGGAATATTACTCAGCCATAAAAAGAAACGAAATTGAGTTATTTGTAATGAGGTGGATGGACCTAGTCTCTGTCATACAGAGTGAAATAAGTCAGAAAGAGAAAAACAAATATCGTATGCTAACACATAAATATGGAATCTATGGGGGAAAAAATGTCATGAAGAACCTAGGGGTAATCAGGAGTAAAGACACAGACCTACTAGAGAATGGACTTGAGGACATGGGGAGGGGGGAAGGGTAAGCTGTGACAAAGTGAGAGAGTGCCATGGACATATATACACTACCAAACGTAAAATAGATAGCTAGTGGGAAGCAGCCACATGGCACAGGGAGATCAGCTCAGTGCCTTGTGACCGCCTGGAGGGGTGGGATAGGGAGGGTGGGTGGGAGGGAGGGAGACGCAAGAAGGAAGAGATATGGGCACACATGTATATGTATAACTGATTCACTTTGTTATAAAGCAGAAACTAACACACGATTGTAAAGCAATTATACTCCAATAAAGATGTTAAAACACAAACAAAAACATTATGCTAAGTTAACGAAGGCAGACACAAAAGACCACATATTGTATAATTCTGATTATTTGAAGTGTCCAGAATAGGCAAATCCATAGGGACTGAATGTAGATTAGTGGTTGCCAGGGGAAAGGCAAGGGAGAAATGGGAGGTGATGAATATATTCTAAAATTATAGAGTGGTGATGGTTGCACAGCTCTATGAATATATTAGAAACCTCTGAACTGTACACTTTAAAATGATGGAATTTATGGTATGTGAATTATATCTCAGTAGTTTTTAAAAGTAAAAATATGACAAACTCATCTGATAGCAAAATCTAACTACTATAAAATTGTTCATTGTCTTTCTTTATGCCACTTAGTGTAACTATTCATACATTTTCCTGCAGAAATATTACTGCATTTCTTTATCAACTGCTGTCCTGGGCCCTGCTACAGGTGTTACATATTATGAAATGTGTTTGCTGTTTACCATTCTGAAGTGATAGCAATTCTGAATACTTAAGACCAGGTTCCAGGGATTTTCGAATAACAACCATGAACCTAGATTATTATTCATAGCCACTTGCATAATGACAAATACTGAACTTCAATTTTGGTTCCCCTCTTGTAGCCCAAGACTAGAGTGAACAGATACATGTTTAATTAAAAGGCTACTATGGGGTTACTTGGCCTGAAAGCATTCCTAGGCACTTAGGACCAAAAGGGACTATCTATGATCTATGCAGATACCTCTGACCTAAAGTTGGTTTGTAAACTATGTTTGGTTCTTAATTCACAGAATTCACAGCTCTCAGAGGTTTTTGTTGATATATCTACGATCTCCCATTTTCTATCACAGCCACAAAGAAACTTTAGCACCTCCAGGAAGTGCTTAGAAGTGTTTTTTTTTTCCTAAACACTTTTTTAATGGGACCAAAAGCTTAAAAGAAAAACATAAATAAACAACAAAGCCAAATAAACACATGCCTGTACAATGTACACTTTCTGATACAAAGACCTCCACCATCATCTGTAAGAAGACTAAGGTTTCTCTTAGTGAATCACCCGTGGGATGAAACACGAATCAATGGAATACCACAAGTCAATGTTTCTTTCCTGTTAGAAGTGCAGACCGTGAGTACTATACACGTCAATGCTGTAATAAAACAACCTGTGTGTCCCTGGAGAACCTCGGTGGATTATTAGTAGTTCTCGGTCTACACTTTTGAAAATACTTGACTGTGTTTAATGACAACAAAAATTCCAACAAAGTAAGAGCTAATTTTTAGTTTGCCTCTTGCTGGGAGTTGAAAGATACAAAGGACTCCTGAAAATATATTTAAACAAAAATGGCTCGAGTACCATATACCTAGGCCAGTGGTCCCCAAAGTGGTCCCTGGACGAGCACTGCAGCATCAGTATCACCTGCACACTTGTTAGATATACAGATTCTTGGGCCCCACCACAGACTGACTGAATCAGGAACTCCAGTCAGGGTGGGCAGTATTTTGGATTCACAAGCCTTCCAGGTGATTCTGATACATGCTGAAATTTGAGAACTACAAAATGTCCATGTGGAATATGGAATGTCCCCACATATTCCAAGATATTTTGGAAAGTGCTTTATATAACATTCCCCTTTTAGAAAGTCATGCTGCACATTAACTGCATATTAAAGGCTTGGAGTAGCCTATAGTAAAGGAAACATGAAAGCACAGGAACCCAGGGGACTAATGCAGGGCATTACAGTGCCTTTGGGGGCAGTGTGTTGCTTTCCTGGAGGTATAACTTCAGTGTGCAGAGACCAAATATGTTTTTCCTTTAAGCACTGCAATAAAAACTATTTTTAATTATTTTTATTTTTATTTGCACTTTTTTTTTGCCTTGCTCAGCTGCTATTGGTCTTTATGTAAGCACATCTGCCTGCCTGTAATGGGCTATGGTAAATTGCTCTGGTTCCCAGAGGGACCCCACATGGCTTGTCAACCTCTCCCTGTAGGAGGGTTTAGTTTTAGACTGTTTTCTCCATAAAAGAAGAGCAGGGATGTGAGTCAAGTTGCAAAGACTCAGAAGCTGGCACAGATGGGGTTTCTTAGCAATATTCTAAAAAGGCCAAAGGAAGTCAAGAGTGGAACATTCTCTCTCATTCTTTGTATGACATTCTTTTATTTATTTATTTTTGTACATCAAATTCACCCTTTGCCCTTTAAACATCCATTTAAAATTAAGAAAGCAATTTATTATTAAAGAATATGATAGCCATACTGCCTTTTTAAAAAAACACTTACTCTTCCACCTCTAGGCTTGAAACCTCAGTCTCAAAATGATCTGGAAGAAATAAGCAATTCTGCTTTCATTATTGACATTACAATTGTGCTCTATTAAACAAAAAATTCTACTTTCTGTTCTAGGCAAAAGTATAGATCACCAAGATATATATTTTGTGCATTAGCCTTATTCTTCTCTACCTTAGTTTTTTCTTTGCATCAACCTTCTCTCTTACTTCTACTTTACATTATATATATATATATATATTTTTTTTTTTTTTTTTTTCTCACTGCTGTGGCCTTTCCAGTTGCAGAGCACAGGCTCCGGATGCGCAGGCTCAGCGGCCATGGCTCACGGGCCCAGCCGCTCCGCGGCATGTGGGATCCTCCCGGATTGGGGCACAAACCCGCGTCCCCTGCATCGCCAGGTGGACTCTCAACCACTGCGCCACCAGGGAAGCCCTACATTATATTTTTTATCATGTGTTTTTACCAAGCTGCTTTACATTTTCTAGAAGTAATCTATAAATAAAAGTGAATTTGTATTCTCTTTCATTCTTATGTGTAAAGAACAACCAAGTTCTGTTTTTTCCTTTAGCATTCTTTACACCTTAGCAAATATTTTTTTGAGCATCCACTGTGTCTGCCCTGTGGCAGGAACCATAGGTATACAAAATTATATCCCTTTTATCCCCAAAGTACTAGTAAAACAATTAGGCAGAAACACCATGCAATTGTGGAACAATTCAAATAACAGTCCCAGACGGTGGTGAAGTGAAGAAAGGAATGTCATGAACAACATTATCAAAATGACTTGCAACCAGATTGCATAGACAAATTTGCATAGACAAATTTAGAAAGCTGCCTACATTTTTTTCTTCTCTACTTATGATATAAATTGGAAATAAGATGAAAGATTGAGAAATACTTTGGGTTTTTTTCTATTAACAATCATTTTATTTTACTAGCTTTTATTTTTTTTTAAACATCTTATTTGGAGTATAATTGCTTTACAATGTTGTGTTAGTTCCTGCTGTATAACAAAGTGAATCAGCTATATGTATACATTTATCCCCATATCGCCTCCCTCTTGTATCTCCCTCCCACTCTCCCTATCCCACCCCTCTATTTGGTCACAAAGAACCGAGCTGATCTCCCTGTGCTATGTCTCTGCCTTGTCCAGCAAAGATTTGCTTACCAAACACTTCCTTTTCCATCTCTATGTGAATTGCTTTCCTCTGCTTTAAAGTCCTAAACCACTAACTCCAACATCCTTTTTTTTTTTGAGTGTGGGCCCTGTTTTGATATGGTAACTTCTAGATACTACTTTGTGGTCAGAAATTAGAAGACCTTCAAAATCAGGGCAAGAATTTGCAACTTTATTCAGGTTGACGTTTTCAAAAGGCAATTGATGGAATATGATGAACCCTTCAAGATACCTAAATCTCTACTTCTTGCTTTTTATACATCTTTATTGGAGTATAATTGCTTCACAATGCTATGTTAGTTTCTGTTGTACAACAAAGTGAATCAGCCATATACATACATATATCCCCAAATCCTTTCCCTCTTGAACCTCCCTCCCACCCTCCCTATTCCACCCCTCTAGGTCATTGCAAAACAGCCAGCTGATCTCCCTGTGCTATGCGGCTGTTTCCCACTAGCTAGCTATTTGACATTTGGTAGTGTATATATGTCCATGCCACTCTATCACTTCTCCCCAGCTTACTCTTCCCCCTCCCTGTGTCCTCAAGTCCATTCTCTATGTCTGCATCTTAGAAAATGGGTGGAAGACCTAAATAGACATTTCATCAAAGAAGGCATACTGATTGCCAAGAGGCACATGAAAAGATGCTCAACATCACTAATTATTAGAGAAATGCAAATCAAAACTACAATGAGGTATCACCTCACACCAGTCAGAATGGCCATCATCAAAAAATCTAGAAACAGTAAATGCTGGAGAGGGTGTGGTGTAAAGTGAACCCTCCTGCACTGTTGGTGGGAATGTAAATTGATACAGCCACTATGGAGAACAGTATGGAGGTTCCTTAAGAAACTAAAAATAGAACTACCATACAACCCAGCAACAACACTACTGGACATATACCCAGAAAAAAACATAATTCAAACAGAGTCATGTACCACAATGTTCATTGCAGCACTATTTACAATAGCCAGGACGTGGAAGCAACCTAAGTGTCCATTGACAGATGAATGGATAAAGAAGATGTGTCACATATGTACAATGGAATGTTACTCAGCCATAAAAAGAAACTAAATTGAGTTATTTGTAGTGAGGTGGATGGACCTAGAATCTGTCATACAGAGTGAAGTAAGTCAGAAAGAGCAAAACAAATATCATATGCTAATGCATATATATGGAATTTTAAAAGACGCCAACATCCTCTTTTATATTTATCTGGGGATGGTATTTTTTGATGAGTTACTCAGTTCTCCTGGGTCCCTCCCATGTACACATGTTATTAAACTTTTGTTTTACTTTCTCCTGTTAATTTATCTCATGTTAATTTAATTCTTAGACCAGTCAGAGAAACCTAGAGTTTCTTCCTCCCTAACATCTTCCACGTAGAAAGAACATCTAAATGGAGACTAAAAAGGTTAGAATTTCTAACCATATTTCTTTGAATCCCCTCAGATTGTCATTTCTTTCTTTACAACCAGTTGCCTCCTTGAATCTCTGTCCAACTCAGCAGTCATGGGGAAAGTTAGAAAGATCTTTTTTTTGCCAGCTCTGAGAAGGAAAACAACATGTACAAAGAAAAATGGAATTGAGAAAGAACATGGGTAAATGAAGAAACTATAAAATGTTCAGTATGGTGCATGTAGAATGATGCGGGGAGTGGATGGAGGTCAGGCTGGAAGGTAAACAAAAGCCGGCACATGAAGGACTCATATTCTATACTGAGTTTTTATACATTATCCTGAGGACAAAGAGGCATGGTTCTGTTTTTGGAACCTCTGTCAGAGGGTCCTTCTGACTATACTGTCCCAAAGAGAACAGAGATCATCCCAACTTGCTGGGTCCTATGGAAAGCTCTGTTGATTACATGATATATTCAAAGATGGAGGCCAAAGGAGATTGTCTTTGGGAAGATTTTTCCTGCTTAGAACACTAGTATCCAATTCTGTCCCCAGGCTTCTTTCCCTTCCTGTTAGAAACTGGCTTTGCCTCTGAATCCAGGGATTTATGGCAAGTAAATATCCTCCATATCCTCATGAAAATAATGATGATTAATACTTTTTAAAAAAATGTAATGGGATTTCTGGTTTCGAGGTCTGTGTGTAAGGAGCTTGGAGTCACCCTAACAAGTAAAAAGCTAAAGAGACTGAAAAATCAACAGCTCTTCTTAGATCCATAAGGGAAGTGAGGCCACAGGGCAAAGGCTACCCCTAAATTTGGGGAACACAGAGAATCACAACTTACCAGAGCAGAAAGCTGCAAACTGAAACCTCCGTGGGAAGAAATACCCTGCTAGGAAAACCAGAACAGTAATTGATAAATTGCTGGAGGCAATTTGTCAGATTTGACAAGCCTGAGAGTGAAAAACTCCAGGGGGATCCAATTATAGGGGGCCACCACCACTTTCTGGGGACTCTCACCTCCAGGAGCTTGACCAGGTTCTCACAGTGAGTACTGGAGAAAAATATCCTCTTGCTCCCAGCAGTGGGAAGGGAAAAGGAACCATTTTGAAAAACAGTAGAGCAGTCTAGTTCTTCTTAACAAGGTCTGCCCTTAGGAGAAACTAATTAACCACGTTTAACCTGCTGGGGTTTTATCAGAGGCTAATTGAGCCAGGGGAAGGGAAATACCCAACTCCAGCCCACTCTAGCCTTTCAGTTTCACATAAGTGTAGGGGAGGGGTGGTGATGGAGGGTGCAGGAGAGGAGGTGAATCAGAGTAACACTTGTGAAGTTCACAGTCAAGCGGTGTAGGCTCACTGAAACACTGAGACCTAATCATAGGACTACAGAATGCTTCCCCTGCCCCCATAACTCACCATCACATTAGTAAAGGCTTATTTACAGCAGTTTCTCTTACCAAGTACATCATGTTTGGGTATAAGCAAAAATTGCAAGATATAGTAAAAAACACAGTTTGAAGATACAGAGCAAGCAGAACCAGATATGGTTGGAATATCAGACCAGGGATTTAAGACAGCTATGATTAATATACTAAGTTCATAAAGCAGGCAGCAGGGAAAAATAGATGTGCAATTTAAGCAGAGAAAAGGAAATCCTAAGAAAGAACCAAAAAGAGGTGTTAGAGATTTAAAAATACTGTAACAAACATGAAGGATGCCTTGATGGGCTTATTAGTAGCCTGGATATGGGCTAAGGAGAATCTCTGAGCTCAAGGATGTATCAATGGAATCCTCAAAAACCGAAAAGGAAAAAGAATAAAGACTGAGAAAAACAGAATAGGACTATAAAATAACTACAAAAGATGTAACAGATATATAGTGGGAATACCAGGAGGAGAAGAAAGAGAGAAAGGAACAGAAGAAAAATTTGAAACAATAGTGACTGAGAACGTTGTTGAACCCAACTTTGTGTGCCCGATGCACAGTGAGGCCAAACAAACCAAAATGTCAGAGTTTGGAGCAGAAAAAGGTTTATTGCAAGGGCCAAGCAAGAAGCGCGAGCAGCTCATGCTCAAAAAAAAGCCCAAACTTTCTGATGGGTTTGAGGGAAGAATTTTTAAAGGCAAATTTGGGGGTAGGGCTGCAGGGTGTGTGACTATCTTCTGATTGATTGGTGGTGAGGTAACAGGGTGGTGTCCCAGGAATCTCAATCAGCAGCCTTTTGGTTCCAACCAGCCTGGAGTCCATGTGCTTATATGCTCAGCCTGAAGTTACCATCCTCCACCTGGGTGGGGGCCCCAGCACCAGTAGAAGAACTCTGAGATATATATCAGATGACTATGCACACCCCTGAGGAGGAATCGGGGTGCTGCCCCATCTCTGCCCTGCTGTTTCTTGACTGCCTTCCCTTTGTTTCTGTATCCCGTCACTTCCCTAATTAGTACTCGTTTGAATCTGCTCTTTGAAATCCAGAAAAGGTCTAGGAGGATGAAGCTGTTTTCCTACAAACAGCAGGGTATGCAGAAAGGCTTTTGTGTCTAGAAGGACCCCACAGTGTTCTGCTCAGTTTCAAGAATTTTCCCAACTTAATTTCAGACACCAAACTGAAGATTCAGAAAGCTCATAGAATGCCAAGCAGGATAAGTACCCCCACTAACTACTCCTAGGCATATTGGTTTTTTTTTAATCCTGAAAGAAGCAGGGCAGGTGGGGAAACCTTACCTATAGATGAAAAAAGATAAGAATTATAGCTGACTCCTCCTCAGAAACCATTCAAACAACATAGCAGAGTGTTTTAAAGTGTCAAGAGGAAAATAATGTAATGCACTGTGGAATGGTGTAATTTATTTTTTATTTTAATTTTTTTCAACATCTTTATTGGAGTATAATTGCCTTACAATGGTGTGTTAGTTTCTGCTTTATAACAAAGTGAATCAGCCTAAGTGTCCATCAACAGAGGAATGGATAAAGAAGATGTGGCACATATATACAATGGAATATTACTTAGCCATAAAAAGAAATGAAATTGAGTTATTTGTAGTGAGGTGGATGGGCCTAGAGTCTGTCATACAGAGTGAGGTAAGTCAGAAAGAGAAAAACAAATACTGTATGCTAACACATGTATATGGAATCTAAGGGGAAAAGAAAAAGGTCATAAAGAACCTAGGGGTAAGACAGGAATAAAGACACAGATCTACTAGAGAATGGACTTGAGGATATGGGGAGGGGGAAGGGTAAGCTGTGACAAAGTGAGAGAGTGCCATGGACATATATACACTACCAAACGTAAAATAGATAGCTAGTGGGAAGCAGCCGCATAGCACAAGGAGATCAGCTTGGTGGTTTGTGACCACCTAGAGGGGTGGGATAGGGAGGGTGGGAGGGAGGGAGACACAAGAGGGAAGAGATATGGGAACATATGTATATGTATAACTGATTCACTTTGGCCGATTCATTGGCCTGTCGTTGGGTGAGCAGAGTGAGGTTGCACTCAGTAACATAATTAGAAAGCCAAGAGAGACCCAGGATGCCAACTGATGTGTGGGATAAAACAGTTGCCGTCCAGCTCTCTGACTCTAAGCTCTAAAAGCCAAGGATGAGATAGTATATTGTCTCTGCATTTTATAGAAGGCTATTTATTTATTTATTTTTACGGTATGCGGGCCTCTCACTGTTGTGGCCTCTCCCGTTGCAGAGCACAGGCTCCGGATGCGCAGGCTCACCGGCCATGGCTCACGGACCCAGCCGCTCCGCGGCATGTGGGATCTTCCCGAACCGGGACACGAACCGCTGTCCTCTGCATCGGCAGGCGGACTCTCAACCACTGCACCACTAGGGAAGCCCAAAAGCTACTTATTTAATGCAACTTAACTTTTGGGGGGGGAAAATGTAAATTTCTCTGTGCATCAGTTATTTCAGGATATTTGCTAATTCCCTATGGACCGTACAAGGACTGACTAGGAAGAATGATTTAACTCTAACATCCACTCTCTAAATGGAATAGACTTGCCTCAGCTATCTTGATGTGAACTATAAAATTTACATTTTTGAAAATACATAGATTTTAAAAAATATAACTCATCAGTGTTATAAAAATTTCTTTCTTTATATATTTTTCATTAGATGACTTTTAGTGATACCACACCTCTTGTACCGCCTCAGGAACCCTGCCTCTCTGCCTGAATGTTAAACCAAAGTGCCTTTGCTCAAACACTCAACACCAGCACATCTGGATTTTTCCGGTGCTGCACATTCACCGCACCTGCAATAATTCTGTCGCTATTGCCGTTGCCATTATGAATAATGGAAAATTTATTAATTAAAACATTAATTTACAGCCTCACAAAGTATCAAGGAGAAAAAAAAAAGGTACCACTCCTGACTTCCCAGTTCTCCAAACACAGCAGTTTTTTCTGTTGATGAAGGCTGTAAGTGATAAGTATTCCCGGGCGTCTGGTTGGGTGTCCCCCGATGGCACTCCACCTCATGAGGCCTCAATGTGTCCTCACCTCTTTCCC